>NW_023458558.1:82409144-82458215 GCF_013731165.1 Rhagoletis pomonella | reverse complement strand
ACGGGGATTAGTGACAAGGTCCCTAGGGACCTTGTACAATTTTAGAACAAATAGCAAGTTACTTGTCTTCATGTTTTGATTTTTTTTCACTTGTTCTTCAAATTATTTCATTCCTAATATATATGCAGGACGTTAATTTAATCAAAAGACAACATAAATACCAAAGAAGTTGCACATGTACAGTCGAAACATCGAGCAACTCTTTGTAGGTCCCTAAGGACCTTCTCACGAATCTAACGTCATCGGCACTGTCACTCATCGGAGGGTTAAGAAAGCTTTAGTTTGAAAGTGTGATATTAAATACTTTTCACCATAAACGGTGCCAATTTTCAATGAGCTTAGATGCCAATTTTCGAAGCTTAGGGTAGAGTAATGTCTTTTAAGAACTTAAAGATTATCCTGGGTTATCAGGTGTCTAGCAATACAAGATAAACTGTTTTCTTTCACGAAGTTCTTTAAATAAAAGTTGAGCTAAGTACTCACCCATTTTCGGGGGTTACTACTAGTTTTAATAAATTGTTAGTTTAATGTCCCATAAAATTTACCTTTAGGTTAATGCATTTTAAAAATACATCAAAAATTTGTTTTAGAGAATCAATGTGAAATAATTGCAGACTGAGACGTCTGCTTTTGAAATAATTTTTGTAAAACAAATCGGCAAGTACATATCGTCCCCCCCCTAAATTCGAGCCTGGCGACGCCCATGCAATTACCCCCTAGCTTGAAAACCTGCTTTGAGAGGAATATCTATCTATCTATACTATAATAAAACTGTAGATTGTTTGTCTGTTTGAACTCACTAATCTCCGGAACTACTGAATTGATTTTCATGGGGCTTTAACTGGTATATAGAGTGATCTCAGACGTAACCTAAGGTATAAAAGAATTAGATCTAACAAGGGGGCGTAGCACCCTCCATAGGGTGACATTTTTAATAAGATATAACTTCGAAACTGTAAGTCAGATGACTTTAAAGTTTGGTGTGGTCATATACATATCTATAGTAGATGCTTATAGTAAAATACGTATACTTTTGCAAAAGGGGCGTGGTACATCCTACAGGAGTGACATTTTTAATCAGCTATAACTTCGGAATCATATGTCACTTAAAGTTGAAATTCTGCTCTGCATCGTAAAATATAGGTTACTTTGCAAACGATGACGCCGGAGTCGAGATATTTAGAGAACCCGTCTTTATCGTATGACCTGGATTAACGGGTAGATTTATGATAAGAAGTGTTTCTGCAAAAAAAAAATGGCGTTGAAATAACGACATTTAGATGCCCCTCTATAAAATTTACATTTTAGATGACAAAATAAAGCCCCATTCTTTACATATGCATACAAGGAAGCCCAAAATTTTTTAAGCTCCACAGATATCCTAGGCACATCAACGGGTGATCATTATATCAATAAGAACTGTGCTGAATTAAAGAGAACACAGTAGGAAAATCAATAACCCCGTTTGAATGGGAAACCTTTTTTGTTTCATCCTGTGGAACAACAGGATTATAGAAGAATATTACGCACTCTCGGCAAACCTTGAAATACTTGCAGATATCTCGCAGGTGGAAATAAGAGCTTATAGCATCGAAGGAGATTAGTACTTAACCCAAATGTTATCTCAGCGCTATTATTATTGGCCTATGAATAAGCAAGGTTCTGCTCTTCAGTTCTTTCAACCTAAATTAATAATTTTTACTTTGCAAACCGTTTTTGCATAGCAACACTATTTTTGTATTGGTCACCGTAAAAGTTCTTATAAGGCGTCGCGAAGCAAGCCAGGCATTTGCATTCGCCAAGGTCGAAAATTTGTATGGTTCGGTAATTGCAAACATTTTTCTTTTATATGGGGACCAACCCAGTCTAATGTACATACGAATGTATATACATACATACATATGAAACATATCATTGGGTAGGTTCAGAAGGCGCAGCATTTGAGTGCAACCGTTGCTAAAAAAATCCGTGATCGTTATGCGTCTTCTGAACGGTTTGACACAATAGCTGTCAAATTCAACTCTCAAAGGTATACACCAACCAGGGATTGGCAAAGGGTGCTGTTTTTGTGACTTTAAGGCTACTCACGTTAAAAACGGAGGATGAACGAACACCACCGCAAAGCGTGCAGTCTTGCAAATACAGCCACCACAAGTGAACGATGCTTATAACAGCTCATACTGATATTGACTTCGGCAAATCTGTACTCCGAATGATCGTGCACGAAACCAGCAACCGCCGTATTTGATCGACTGCCAAAAGCACGATACTGCTTTGGACGGTTGCCGAAAGCATCAGAGCTTATGTGAAAGACTGGCGAAGGCAAGATGCTGCAGTTAGCTAACTTGATTTGTTTCAGAAGTCAAACCGCCGCCTTTGGTTTGTTGCTGAAGGTGCATTTGACGTGTTGCCGAAGTGATGATACTGTAGTTCAAAAACATTCAACGACACTTGCTTGTTTGAAATGAAGCATTGATATGTACATACATACATACGTACGTATGCACATTCCTCACAACTGCCAGCAGTGAGCAATGCAATTGAATGGTAGACGCGGTATAAATACATACATACATGCATACGAGACGATAAATTACCCTTTACCACATTCGTCGTCATTTCAGCAACAAGTCAGATGATTTTCAGCAACAAGTCAGATGATTTTCAGCAACAAGTCAAATGGCTTTCAGCAACAAGTCAGATGATTTTCAGCAACAAGTCAAACGACTTCTGCAACAAATGATGACTCTCATGTTTTCGGAGCCGTTCAACTGCCACGTTTGCTGGTTTCGTGCACGATCATTCAGAGTACAGATTTGCCGAAGTCAATATCAGTATGAGCAGTTATAAGCATCGTTCACTTGTGGTGGCTGTATTTGCAAGACAGCACGCAATGCGCTCGTGTTCAGTCATCCTCTAATTTCGTTTAGGTATCGATACTACTAAGCCAACGCCGCTGCTCTGTCATACAAAGCAGCGGTATTGAATGAGTATGAACAGTTGACGATCAACCAATGCCAATCCCTGACACCAACAAGTTATCTCAAATGATGAGAAATATATTACGATCATCTAACACGCAACTGTTCAGTTGATCAGAAGTACAAAACAACGCGTTCAGAGGGTTCAATCGCAACAGTTACTGAGCTGTTGCGCCTTATGAACGTGCCCATTGTAAAAATTTCGATTCAGACAGTGCCGACGATGCCAGTAGAGTAGTACAATCCTGAGTTTGCAGTTTCGAGTCCCGAAAATTATTATTTTCTTTTTTGAGAAAGATGTATTTTTGATCCCTTATCTGATTTCCGTATTTTGTATTCACATTGAATCGATCCCGCGACGTACTGAATGATAGTATGCACCTCACCCCACTCGGATACAACAGCATTGCTGTACACAGAACAATTTTTAAACTTTTATATTTTCAATTGAAAATGCTTTCAAATATGAGTAGTCCACTTGCAAAGTGCGCTATGTAAATTTGGTTTTTGGAGGATTACGTACCACTATTTATAGTAGTTTCATGTCCACTAACAACACAGTGCAAAATCTTTTTATATTCTGAATTAAATAGCATCAAATGTTAACTCTTCTTCCAAAAGTCGCTATCACACGAATTTATAAACGTTCAAAACTATACATCTTCTGATGAACTTAGAAAACTGCTTAGGTCGCATAGACTGTTAATGTTATCTTATGTAATGTTATGTTATGTTACAATTTTATAAGGCTCTTATTTATCCAAATTTTCAGGTACCTAATAATAAAAAAAGATTAAATTTAAATGTTTCTTGTTGTCGTAGTCGTTTTTTCAAATTTATGGCTTTCTATTATAAAATCACATAACGCTGTTTGCAAGTGGACTACTCATATCTCCCACTGTATATGCAACTTACCTCTCTTCACATTTTTTCAATAAAACCAACAAATTATAAAAAAGTAGGAAATGTTTGGAAAATTTATATTTCAATGCCTATTGGGCATGTACCTTAAATACATGCACATTGTGGAAACGAATCTGGAATTTCTATATTAATGGGAATTGAAAATGCCGCTCCAATGTGGTAGTTGAATAAGAGATAACATACGAGAGTATATAAAATACCTTTTTATTTATTACAGCCAAATGACATTTATTGATCCGTCAAATTTTAAATATGACAGCTTGTCATGTAAACAATTCCATATAATATTTTCAAAAAAAGTAATGCGTAGCTTATCAGCTTGTATATGTACATATGTATGTATGTACATAGTTACGCAGAATCTAAGTCCAAAATGTCTTGTCAAAACCGCTACACAGCCAACACTTTTGCCCCTCTACTCTAATACCGACTTACGTGCTTATAGAAATGCGTGAAACAAGGGGAATTAATACATATCTGTGTTCGTATGGAAAAGAAGGTTATGTCGAAAGGCTGGCTTTAGTATAATGCGGCATTCCCTTTATTCTTTAAACGACAAGGAATTATTGGATGAGACTTAACAAGAGTATTGACTTGCTAGTATCGGAACTATTTCTTGCACGTTTATTTGCCAAAAGTTGTTCAACAGCTCAGCGCCGGTGAGTCATTCGCAATCATGTGCTGCGAATGCCGATTTATACTAAAGCTAGCCTTTCGACATAAGCTACTTTTCCATACCAACACAGTTATGTTTTTGAACTTCTGCTACACTTTGGAGAAATTCTAAATATACAACAATTTTACAAGACAAGAGAAGGCCATTTTCGATTGATAATTTAAAAAATCATGTTTGCTTATACTATACGAGACTATTGAATAAAAAATTGAAAAAATAAAATAAAACTTCATTTAGCATACTTAAGATCATATTTTGGTAATTTCTCGAGCTTTTTATAGCGCCTATTTTCCATTTTTTCTGGCATATTTTTGCCAGCCCTGTTTACAATGTATAAGAAATCATGTAAATCTTTTCGCCAACGCACAAAGGAGTATTTGCATAGTAAAACCGGTCAAAATTATTTGGTGTGTTTTTCTGCTAAGTAATGAAAGAAAACACGGAACTTAATCATAATTAGGCATTTATATGAGAAAAAAGGCTAATTCTATTTACCTTAGGTTCATTTTCGTGACATATGTATCCATCGAATACCATAGGTCTACAAAGAACCTACTTCAGAAAAATTCAAAAACGGCATTCATATTTCTATGGCATATTTAGATCGGTGAGTCCGAATAATTGCGAATTGGGCAGAACTTTCAGTTTCCAAAATTTTGATGTTTTCTCAATTCAAATTAAATAAATAACTTAAAAATATATAAAAAAAGAATGCGGTAAAGTGTGCTAAAGACCCATACGTTCTCGTCGAAGTTGAGTAGAGAGTGTTATTGTCCAGTTTCATAGTCCTTCTAATGATCTTCCGAGGAAACTGAAAATTGAGGACATATAATTCAGTTAATCTCGGTATTTAGCTCCAAAGAAGGCATTTGAATATCGAGCGAAATTTAGAGCATTCGTTTTCTTATATTTTTAAGTTATATTTACTGATGGAGAAAAAATTAGGAAGAAACTATCGGTACATCGAGTTTTTCCTCGAGATCTTTGACAAATAATATTCGATCAGACTAACAGATTTTTAATTATGCCATCATCGAATCTCCGTATAACTAGCCGTTGAACATTTCTGCTTGGAATTTCTATTGAAGGATCTTAAACTGCGACTTGAAAAAGCGCAGAAAACGGACGGACAGTTTTATAACAGAGGTTTATAGCCAGAGATCCAAAATATATCCCTATGAAGAATATTTCCTGACAAGATTCGACAAGCAAACAAAATGACTTATTTATTTGAAATTGTTGCTAAAAATAAATATAATAAAACAATAAAACATTGATAGTATCGATACTATCGGGTTTTCTTGAGAATTATAACTTTAAAGTTCAAATCCTGATCAATCAATCAATCTTTTAACAACCTAGATTTATTATTTTAAAGTTATCGATTAATTTATTTAAAATTTCTATTATTTATGTATTGGTTCATTATATAAATGAAAACTAATATAAAAATATTCATATGGCAAACACATTTTTATTACAATTAATGTCTTTTTTCTTTAAGGCAATAATGCAACGTACACTTAAGTTTTTTTTAGTTTTAATTTTCTCTATTAGAAATCGAATGGCACTGACAAAATCATCTTTTCAAGGAATAACTTAAAAACTTATTCGTATGCTTTTACATTAAAATTCAGCTAAACTGTATCGATAGTAAAAAAAATCGATGTTTCCAAAACAAAATTAAAACATCGATCTTATCGATAGTGCTCCGCTATTTTTGCAGCTCAAGTTTTTGGGGAATGATGCTGAAGTGACAGTCCTTGGCCAGGTTATGCGTCTTTCTTAGCTGAAGTTTTTCTTAAACGTCTTTCTTGGTCACATTTTTTACGCGCCTTTATTCGTGTCTAGATATATGGGTGCCTTCAAATTATCAGTTTCAACAAATATTTTAAAATTATTATTTTCAATAACATCGTTCTTCGAACGATTTTTGAATACATAAATAGGAGATTCGATGATGGCATAATTAAAAAAATATTTTTTAGTGATCTCAAAAATGGTTCCTTATGAAAAATAAGATTACACGTGAGGAAACTAAAAAAATTAAACAAAAATTCCTTAATTTGAGAAGACCTTCCTTTTAGTAAAACTAGAACTGATCGTAACTTGTTACTTTCAGTCTCAGTATACGTAAAATATTATTTTTTTTTAAATTATTACCGAACATCTGAAAATTCTTTATGAAATTTATTAAGAATAATATTCATAAGCATATAGTATTATTTTATTATCTTAGACAAAACTTTCTAAATAAGCGCGGGTTCTTGTTTGATTGCAAGTAAGTATGTATGTATATGTGGTATCTTTTCCTTTTGTAGTACAAGTTTGTATTTCAATTATTATTTTGTTTGCGGAACATGTAAATGGGAAAACAATGGAATTGAATAAAAAGGATATCGACTTATGCCGCAACACGCCCCAGTATGAATGCACCATTATCCGTATATGCCAATGTAGCAACAGTTTCTCCCCCTTCTACCAATCCCTTCATTACTACTACTATTTTCGCAATTTTTTATACATTTTTTTCTTCTTTGCTTTGTGGACCCTTCATCCTGGAAAGTACATTTCCATGTTGAGGGAATATAATAAATTATGCATATTTATTCTAAGAAACACAGTTCTAGACATGCTAACTATATGAATAAGAGTAAATGTATCCATTTATCTACATATATACATATTACATATGCATGCATATGTATACATATCTGCACATATAAAGGTATATATTTATAAGTATGTGGAGTTTTGCAAAAGAGGTTAACAGTCCGTGCATTATGACAAGCGATTTTCTCGTGTGTAGTTCATCTGCACAACCCGCAGTGGACACACAAATAATAATTTGTGAACCAAGGGAGCAATCAGACATACATCCCTGCAAGAACAGTGACTATCATTTGACAAATCATTTGAGTGGCAGGACTGATAGAGATTTCTGTCACTGGCTACCTACAAGTTTCTATCAAATTCTAAAGGGCAGTGTGAAAAATCTGATGTAAACATTTGTGTACATGTGATCTTCCGTCTTCCTCCAACTTATGGCCTTATTTAATGGGCTCTTTTTAACCAACGCAAAATTTGCAAATGTGTTAGTAAGATAAATGAGAATGTGTTAGTTTCCATCACACAATTCTTGTAGGGATTTGTTTATAGATTCCCTACAAGAATTGTGTGATGTAAACTAACACATTCTCATTTATCTTACTAACACATTTGCAAATTTTGCGTTGGTTAAAAAGAGACCCTTAAATAAGGCCATAAGTTGGAGGAAGACGGAAGATCACATGTACACAATTGTTTACATCAGATTTTTCACACTGCCCTTGAGAATTTGATAGAAACTTGTAGGTAGCCAGTGACAGAAATCTCTATCAGTCTTGCCACTCAAATGATTTGTCAAATGATAGTCACTGTTCTTGCAGGGTTCTCTTATAGTTATGTACATATGTAAGTATGCATGCATGTGAGAATGATATTAATGTATCGAAACAGTAGCCGTTTTATTATCCAGGTTTCGGATTTGGTGGGAAGATTTAATGCGATTGCGCTGAGGACGCCGATGTAAGTGCCTGTTCTGAATGGTTGCCTGATTCCTTGATTCGATGTTGCGGTGCTTCACTGAATCATAAATATGCGATGTGACACGGAAAAATGAAGGCGAATGTTGGAATAGGAAGTGTAAAATATGACTGTTGGTCCTTTGGGTACCATTCTAGTAAAATTTTTGGTAAGAAATAGATTAATGATAAACAAATTACCATTTTTTCATTCAAGAATTCTGACCAGTAAATTAGGGACTTAAATTTACACCATCGTAGCCCTTGTTTAATTCTCTATAAAAAAATTTTTACAAAATGGGCGTTTTAAGGAACTAGTTTTAAAATATTTTTTATGACGAAATGGTTTATTTTGTGAGGGGGGCGATCGGATAAAATATATTTCCTAAAACGAAAATTTTGAAAAAAAAAAATTTTAATTTTAATTTTAAGCTTTAATCTTTAATCATAACCATTTTTTAGGCTTGCACAAGATTATTGATAGAATAAGAAATCGTGTAAAACTCTCCGTCAACGTGAAAAATATCTCGAAAAGAAAAAAAAAAAATTATAACCCTTACCAAGTAGAATTCTCCTTTCTGTGTTGCCGAAAAAGGGTGCCGGAAGTATTTTTACGCAGAACTTCTTTCTGCGTAGGCTGCCTTCGGTCGCGCTTAGGGATTATAACCCTTACTAAGTACAATTCTCCTTTCTGTGTTGCCGGAAAAGGGGGCCGGAAGTATTTTTGCGCAGAACTTCTTTCTGCGTAGGCGGCCTTCGGCCGCGCTTAGGGATTATAACCCTTACTAAGTATAATTCTCCTTTCTGTGTTGCCGGAAAAGGGGACCGGAAGTATTTTTGCGCAGAACTTCTTTCTGCGTAGGGGGCCTTCGGCCGCGCTTAGGGATTATAACCCTTACTAAGTAGAATTCTCCTTCCTGTGTTGCCGGAAAATAAGGGCGGAAGTATTTTTGCGCAGAACTTCTCTCTGCGTAGGCGGCCTTCGGCCGCACTTAGGGATTATAACCCTTACTAAGTAGAATTCTCCTTTCTGTGTTGCCGGAAAAGGGGGCCGGAAGTATTTTTGCGCAGAACTTCTTTCTGCGTAGGCGGCCTTCGGTCGCGCTTAGGGATTATAACCCTTACTAAGTACAATTCTCGTTCTGTGTTGCCGGAAAAGAGGACCGGAAGTATTTTTGCGTTTTGAACTGCGGTTCAAAACCGAAATAATGCATATGGCAAAAAAACGAAATAAAGCATACATGCACAATTTCGGATGAAAACCGAAATAATGCATATGTGAAAGACGAAGGTATGCATACATGCACAGTTTCGGTTGAAAACCGAAATAATGCATATAACAAAAACCGAAATAATGCATGCATGCACAGTTTCGGTTGAAAACCGATATAATGCATATGAAAAACCCAAAGTAATGCATACATGCACAGTTTCGGTTGAAAACCGAAATAATGCATATGAGAAAATACCGAAATTATGCATATGCATACTTTCGTTTTAAAACCGAAATAATGCATATGAAAAAAAAACGAAGTAGTGCATACATGCACAGTTTCGGTTTAAAACCGAAATAATGCATATGGCAAAAACCGAAATAAAGCATACATGCACAGTTTCGGTTGAAACCGAAATAATGTCTAAATGCACAGTTTCCATATGCGCAATTTCGGTGCCCCACTTCAAACTTCAATTATACAACAATTTCAACTTGTAGGCAAATCTATTGAATTTCCGTGAGTTTTGCACGAAGTTTAGATAAATATTTATATTTTTGTTGTATAATGAACTATGTACATTGTAAGAAATTCCCCGGGACAAATACATATGCATATAGAAATTTATAATTTGGTGTGATTTTAATTTCAATTTTAATTTATGTTTTAAATTATTTAAAAGTATTAACATTGAAATTTCGTATAATAGAAATGTTTATCTATGAAATCATATATTGTTTTCTTATTTTAAATAAAAAAATTTCAAAAATACAGCATTGAACTTGATGTCCCGGTTTCAAGAATGCAAAAGTTGGCAACCGTGGTATGAGCTTAAGGTAGGCAGGGTAGTATAGTAGGTGCATTTTTTTTGTAAACGAGCGACAAAAGAACGCTCAATTCGGGTAAAATTTCCTTTTAGCAACTTAAGCAACCCTGTTGTTATCTGACAAGAATCGCATGATTAGTTTAACGGGATTTAGATATAGAAACCAATGGAAATGAGTAATTATGCGAGGTATATACATAATTATTTAAAATATTAATCATGTATATAAGGAAAAAAATACCTTGCCACTTTCCCATGAACAATTCACAATAGAGCAGTTTTTTCACTTAACAACACTACATTTCAGGCGCGTATTGTTTAACCGGCCTGGCTGAACTCAGATAAATAGCCGAGTTTTTGTTGTTGCTTTGCATGTATTTCGTCATCTAAGCGAGTGTTCTTTTCTAGCTCGGTTGCAAAAGAATGCACCTAATATAAAAATGAAAACCTAGGAATAGTATTTCCAAAATTAATAAAGGCATAATTAGAAACGAGTTTTAAAGCCAAAACCTTTTAAGGGCTAATTACAGTCCTTAGGGCCAATTTAATAATGCAACACTTAAAGTTCCCTTTGCAAAATTTTCGTTTTAGTTAAAGTGTCATTTAAATGTACTTTAAACAAGAAGTATTTTCATAATAGTTGGCAATGCTGAACTCGGCAAAATTGCATCAGCTGATTGTCATAAATATGTAACAGAAAAAAGTTTCTCGCTCCCTCTTGACAAAATCGGGTCCCTTAGCAAGGCACTATGTGTGGGTTCGTGTGTGTGTGCAAAGCTTTTGTAAGGGGTTTAAGGAACTGTCAAAACTCGAATGGATATCAAATGAGCAAGTCAAAGCGAAACACGTGATTTAGTTGTTTTTAGCGGGTGCCTGAAAAAATGTGTACCCCCAGAATTTTGCATCGACATGATAGCCCGAACACAATAGGGGTATTCTCTGAGTCTTGCAAAGCCCTTGCACGGTGCACGGATTGCACGGTTTGCAAAGCTGTCCCATACGAAAACCGGTTTTAACCGTGCAATCCGTGCAATCTGTGCACCATGCAAGGGCTTTGCAAGACTCAGAGAATACCCCTAATGAAAACGACGAGCTACGGACCACAGCTGTCGAATTATTTGAACACGTACACTTATGTAGATAATTATTTTGGCGACGACCGTGCTAGGCGACGACTGTGGTTGTGGCCAGATTAGATATATTTCTATTTTTTCAGCGACAAATAAGGTTCTTCCTCTTCTTTTATGTCAAACTCATACTAATTCATGATGTCGCTGCCGCGTTCAAAAAAATCATGTGGTCATCGACAAAGCGTTTAGATAATGAAGATAACAAATTGGAAGCTGTGGCCCGTAGCTCGTCGTTTTCAATGTATTCAGAACTTCAGTCTTAAAATAAAACTTACACACAATAAACTACTTCTCGTCATACCCCTTATTATTATTATTAGTACGTCGGGTATACTCGCGCTGCGACCTAAAAGATCTATTGTGCTAAACCCTGATTGTAGTCACTCCAACCTTAGGCTATTCAAGAAATTAAGCACATTGGAGGGTGCCGTGTTCCAAATCTTGGATGGAGAAGACAATCGTTCCCCAAGGTGCATCAGTCTGCTATTCATGATACGCGGGCAGTCATACAGAATGTGCTCCGAGGTTTCCTCCGCCAGCCCACAGAACCTGCAGTCCGTCTCTACAGAAAGCCCCATTTTGTTTAGATGGTACCTTAACTTGCAGTGTCCTGTCAGGTAGCCTGTAATAGTCCTAAGACCCTCCCGGCTGAGTTCACGGAGTCTTTCTGAGTTCCTCTTGGAAGGAGTTATGAATTTCTTTGATTGTCTCATTCCCTTTGACTTACGCCAGTGGGCAGCAATCTGAGATTCCTCCCAACTCCTAAGTAGTTCTGCAGTGTATCCTATAGATGTACCACAGAAAGGCTCGGGACCATGCATTCGCGTTTGGGCCCCACGTTTTGCGAGATAGTCAGCCCTTTCGTTGCCTTCAAACCCTTCATGCCCAGGGACCCACCACAGCGTAACTCTATTATGGGCTCCTAGGCTATTCAGAAGAGTTTTACAACTGTCCACAAGCCTAGATGTCGTTTTAAATGAGTCTAAGGCCCTTAGTGCTGCCTGGCTATCCGACATAATATTTATTCTGGCCCCGTTTGTCCTTCTCCGAAGACATTCTCGAACACAGACTTCGATTGCGAAGATCTCCGCCTGGAATATGGTTGGGTATGAGCCCATTGGCAGACTTTTCTGGAACCTTGGTCCAAGCACGCCTGCCCCAGTACTCCCGTCTTCCATCTTTGATCCATCGGTATACCATACTTGGGACCCTTTGTCAATCATAGATATTATCGCTTTACAGCAGTCCCTTTCAGGAATTCTGACCTTGTAGGGCTTATCAAAGGATAATTTCGGTAGCATGATATCTGTGAGCTTGATAGCGGGATCATCCAGAAAAGGCTTGAGAACCTCCAAGTGACCCCAGAGATCTCCACTCTTCATGCTGATTACATTGGGCAGCCGTATGGAGCTCCAGCAGGCCTCCTTTTCTATCAGAATAGATAGAGGAGGAATGCCTGTAATTATACCGAGGGCATCCGTTGGACAGGTGCGCATAGCTCCTGTGATGGCCACACAGATCAAGCGGTGTAGCTTGCTCAAGGTGGCACACGCACTTGCTTTCTTTGCTTTTGGCCACCAGGCCAGTGCCGCATATGTGACAACAGGTTTCACGAACGTATTGAAAGACCAATACGTTAGTTTGGGTGATATTCCCCAAGTTTTACCATGGAGTCTCTGGCAGGCATAAAACGCCCTTGTAGCCTTGTTGGTAATGTTAAGGAGATGTGAGTTCCAATTGAGCCTTTTGTCCAGAGTTACCCCTAGATACTTCGCCTCTTCTGAGAACTCAATTTCTGTCCCTGCCAAAGTGGGTTTAGTCAAGTTGACTTTCCTTCTATTGGTAAATGGGACAACGGTGGACTTCTGCGGGTTTATTGACAATCCCTTTGAAGCACACCAGTCTTCCGTTAGACTGAGCGCAGCTTGCAATCTGGAACAAATTGTGTCCTCATGCCAGCCGACAACGTAGATGACTAGGTCATCTGCATATCCATATGCCTTGAATCCATTGCCATTTAGCTTTTCAAGAAGTTCGTCAACAACCAGTGTCCAAAGTAGGGGCGATAAGACTCCCCCTTGAGGACAGCCACGGGTGGCATTTACTGCTTGCCTGTCGTCTCCTAGTTCCGCTATTATGGTTCTGGACCTCAACATGCTTATGATCCAATCCGTTAGAAGGACAGGAATATCCTTTCGTATCATAGCTGTCGATATTGCTTCATAAGACGTATTGTCGAAAGCACCTGATATGTCCAGGAATACACACAAAGCTATCTGTTTATACCGCAATGCCTTTTCAATGACTTGAGTTAGGCTATGTATTGCAGTAATAGTAGATTTGCCTGCCTGGTATGCGTGCTGACTCTGACACAGAGGCTTATTCCTGAGAAAGTTATCCCTTATGTGAAAGTCAATAAGTTTTTCTAGTGTCTTTACTAGAAAGGAACTGAGGCTAATTGGCCTATACGCCTTTGGGAGTTGTGCTGAGTTTTTCCCCACTTTGGGTATAAAGACCACTTTGACTTCACTCCATGTTGTTGGTATGTGAGCAAGTAAGAGACTTGCTCTCAGCAATCTGACTAGTGGCCCTGATATTAAGCCCAAGCTCTGCTGCAGCAGGCATGGGAAGATACCATCTGGACCAGGGGATTTATATACACTAAAGGTTGAAATGGCCCACGATATCTTTTCCACACTGACGATTCTTCCTGCTAGGCCTCTAGTCCTCCTGTTTGCGCACACAGCGTTCGCCGTGTTTGTCGAAGGACATGTGCCTTGTGGAATACATCCCGGGAAGTGGGTTTCTAGCAGAAGCCTGCTGGTTTCTTCCGGGGTGCCAGTGTAGGTACCATCTGGTCTTTTCAAAGTGCATAGGACTTTCGGATGATCTAGTTTAAGGGCCTTCTGAAGGCGATGCACCTCTGGAAGAGAGGAAATACTTCCGCAGTGCTCACGCCACGTAGCCCTTTTAGACCTTCTGAGCTCACAGTTGTAAGCGGTTAGGGCTGACTTGTAGGCGGTCCAGTCACCTGTTGACTTTGCCCTATTGAAAAGTTTCCTGGCTCTTTTCCTTAGTTTTCCGAGAGAATCGCTCCACCAAGGGACATCCCTTTGAGACTTCTTGGTTCTCAGTGGGCAGCTCTCTTCAAAACCTTGTTTAAGAACATCTTGGAACTTTCTCGCCTCGTCCTCAAGTTCATAGACGGATGAAATTGGTGCGGTAGAACCATTCACTTCCCGCTCTATGTGGAGGCGAAAGAGTTCCCAGTTTGTTTTTCTGGGATTTCTGTAAACATGGTTTGTTACTCTTTGGGCTTCTATATCGAATCGAATATGCCGGTGGTCCGACATAGATACCTCATTTGAGACATGCCAGTTTGAGATAAAGGTCGACAAGCTAGTTGAGGAAATTGTCAAGTCTAGAACCTCCCCTCTTATAGCATTGACAAAGGTCGGCTCATTACCCCGGTTAAGAATAAATAAGTTGTTCTTAGTGATAAATTCAAGAAATGACTCACCTCTAGAATTGGTGTCCGAGCTGCCCCAAACACAGTGATGGGCATTGGCGTCACAGCTCATTATTAGTTTCAGCTTTCTCCTTCTGCAGTACTCCTCTAGGGCTATTACTTCCCTTGTGGGCATCTCACAGCTGTCGCCTGGGAGGTAAGCTGAAGCGAGAACGACCTCTAGTTCTCCCATTTGAGTGGGCACTTTAGTCCATACAGCAGCTAAGTCCTGTTGTGTCAACTCTGAAATGGGAACAAAAGTCATGTTATTACGTAGTAATATGGCCGCTCTGGGCCTGCAGTGTGTGGTATCGTAAATTATCTTACCATCACAGTCGTTTAGGCCTTTAATAGCCCCGGCGAAAACCCACGGTTCTTGGATGAATGCGACATCCAAGAGTTCTGTTTTGAACCTCCTGCATAAGACGTCAGAGGCCGCCTTTGCATGATGGAGGTTCACTTGCAGGCACTTGATGTGCCTAGGCCTATCGCTTGGGGGGTTTGCCATTTTTCGGCCTTGAAGCCCGCTTGGCCATCTTTTTCCCCCTATTGGTGGCCATCAGGGTCTTCTCCTCCATTGAAATCTCCCCTCGACCTTGTCTCCGATTCGCATTTAGCGGAGGACGGAAGGGATTTTGGGCGAAAGGGGCCTTTGATCTCTCTGGGCTGGAAGGTACCCTCTTTTCCGTGCCAGGAGTGTCTTCTGAGCAGCAGGGCCGCTCTATGGACTCCTGGACAGGTGCTTTTTCCTTCTCCGCTGCCCCTGACTGCTCTGAAGGTAACCTTTGCAGTCCCTTGGGTACGTCCTTGGAACCGCAAGGTCCCTCTTTGAAGCACGCACTTTGTGCAGTGGAGGAGGAACTGGCTATAGGAGGCTGTGCACCCTTCGGGTCTGACGACTCAGTCGTCTTCCCTTTTTTATGGATGCGCACCCTGCCATATCCATAATTGACTAAGTATCCCAGCCTGTCGAGTGTCTCCGCTGAGTGCGGGTCAACCGCTAGAGTGAGCTCAGTGGTGGGTCCCTTCTGTACCCTGTTGAGCACCCTCCAGCTACCTACCCGCAGCCCTTCGTTCTGAGCCTCGACAAGGCCAAGGATACTGTCCACTGGAGTGGTTGATGGCTCCGGAAAGGACCTAACGTACACACTGGGTCGGGCACGTCAGTGGCATTCATTGCCACAATTTCCGCGCCCTTCCAAGGCTTCAGGGTTTGGGATACCTTGCGCAGCCATTCCAGCGTTATAGCGTCTCCGCAGCCAATGGACATCCATCCCGGACGGAAGGTGCAACCGCTAAACTTGGGCTTCACAGAGCCCTTTCGCTGCCGCCTCACCTCCTCCAGGATGGCCGTCTGAATGGCCTGTAGTTGGTCTAAGGACCAAAGTGCCTTAGGGTACCCTTTGGGGAGTAACCCTAACTTAACCCCATTACCAGTGTCCGCCTGACAGGTCGGCGCCTTTGTGACATCGGCAAAAGTTGCCTTAACACTAGGTACCTTTGGTCCCATATGGGCCCTTTTGTCAGCTGGACCTGGTTTCCGTTTGGGAGAGTTCTCCACCGGGGAAGATGTGAGGTTGACCGATCGGTTCCTCTTAAGCTTTGTGCCAGCCAGCAAAGCCAGTTCGGCTTTTCCTTTTGCCATCGGAATAATGGCTAGCCGTTTGGCCTCGCTTTCGCTGACACCTCTGGAGAGGTAGAATTTGTAGCGCTTTTTACCTGCTCCAGAGAGTTTTCTTTTAGGAGTACTAGCTTCCTCCTGCTGTCACGATAAGAGCGCCTCCTCCTCGTCTGTGGGTATTTGGATGTCGTTGCCATTTGAACCAGAGTCCATTTTGGCAGTATCGACATCCATGGCCACCGGGTTGCTGAGAAGGCCGTTTGGATCAAAGTCCATTTCGTCCATTACAGCGTCCCGAGAGGTTTGAGCGCCTTGGCCGTTTGGATTTGCACCCAGTTCGTCCGCCGCAATCGCCATTTGTTCAGCAATCTCGTTGGGCATCGCGTGCACCTCTGAGACTGCTGACTGTTGCCCACTGTTAGAGGGCACAGAGCTTTTATTGTTTTTTTTATTAATTTGTTTTTCTTCCATAGAATCCCACGAGTAAGGGGGAAGAGAGAGGTCATCCGAGGCAGAGCCCCGGTACCCCGGAAAGACTAAATAAAACCAGACGGCGCCACGTGACTGGAGTACACCGTAAAAAGACACACTAACGTAGTGCCATTCAGTCCGCAGGCACGGTCCGATTAACACCTGGACTTACGGATTTTATCGAGTTGTTCTCTCTAGATCCGCCTGATTCAGTAAAAAGCAGGGGCACCTCTCGCAGGGTGTGACTCTTCGCCACGTATGGTCGGTCTTGAGCCATCGACAGCCCCTGATCCAGAGCACTGCATCACGTGTGATAACAGCACCAAGAACCTTGACCCCCTATACCATACCCCTTAATGTACATGTCTATGAATTATGTAGATACATATGTACCTCACTTACAGATATATTTATGTATTTACATATAAATAAGTAGGTCCTTGGCAGCGAGTCTTTTTGCTTTCTCACATGTTCACACATACATACTTACATATGTACGTAAATAGGTACATATATAGTATTTGGAAAAGCATAATTACTCTTCTGCGGTCATAAGTACAAAAATACTGACTGAGAAAATAATTGTTTGCTTTTTTTGTGTCTGTGAAATGATTTCATTAAGATCATGAATAGTTGCGCCAGTATTAACCGATATCTACGAAGCAATTACTAGAAAATATATTTGCGATACGAAAGTTTCGCAGAAAAACTTTTGTTTATGAGTATTTTTTCTGGCAATCTCACTAACAAATGACATTAGCATCAGACCAAAAAGCTCATAAAATGGCGCTGCCTCAGAAAACAAAACTAATACAAAAGTTAGATAAATCGGAGTAATATCAGTTCTAATAAATTTTGAAACAAGAAATAGCAAATTATTTGATTAAATATCTATTAGCCATTATTTTACAAAGCGTACGGATTAAAAAAAAAAATATATACAGAATTCACAACAACAACCGCGCTCTCAAGCAAAACGTTGAAAATTATTGAAATCGGACTAAAATTACGGCCGCTTTTCATATAACGGTAAATTTCAGAAATGCTTGAAATTGCAGTATTTCGAAATTTAAGGACGCTAATTTACTGAAATTGGATACACCCCGGCTTACCATCTAGGGGTAGGTTTCGGAAAGGTGAAAAAACACATATTTAATACTTGCGCCGGG
This sequence comes from Rhagoletis pomonella, assembly GCF_013731165.1. Taxonomy (NCBI): domain Eukaryota; kingdom Metazoa; phylum Arthropoda; class Insecta; order Diptera; family Tephritidae; genus Rhagoletis; species Rhagoletis pomonella. Next base: position 82,440,132 of record NW_023458558.1, on the reverse strand, counting down.
TATTTAATGTTCGGCTCCACCCGAACTTAGACTTTCTTACTTGTTATATTGCAAATTGCTACATCTTGCTTTCGTAGCTTAACAGGACTTTTCCCATTCTCTGCTACTAAAGGATTTAAAACCTATCCGATTTTCCCCGTCCTCACAGCGTATGCTTGACTTGCTACGCTGTACTGTTTTACAAAAGATTTAACTTTTATTAGTTTATTTGTAGACAAACATTTTCAACCCCTGCTTTGTATGCAGCTTGGGAATTTTCCTAACGATGGTTATAGTTTCTAAAATCAAACTGGTCACTAATGGTAAAGAATTGGCTGTGACTTCAATCGAGGTATTGTGTTTGTCGGGTGTTATAATGACCGAGAACGTACTGGAAAACTCGCAATTCAGTCATATTTTATATTGTCCAAAGCCTTGCAACGAAATCAGTGTGCATATACGTATGAGTCGGTATAACTTTAAAGCTGTGCGCAGTTTCAAAACAATTTTCCTTTGATTTCTACTTGGCGTTTTTCTTGCTCAATATATTTACTTTGTGACGTATGATTCACACAGATGTTGCTCAACAAACAGGATTGTATTACTGTTTAGGAAGTCAGAATGCATAAGTGCGGGGGATAACTACATAGTATACTTTTGTTCAAGCGTGTGCTTTGAATGTAAAATATGCAGCTTTGTAATTACACCTTCGTTGCCAATCTCCAAACTTCACATTTCACCTTTGCCATTCATGGCATTTCAAAAACTGTATTTTCGCCAATATGTATGTAAATATGTACTTTCTGTACAATGACAATTGTTGGAATGTATTGAAAAGTCGTAAAATAAACTACAACAAATGTTTAAGCTTTGCATGTACCTGCACATAAGGAATATAATTTTTGCTACTGTCCCATTGCAAAGAATTAAATGGCGAACAAAATAAATTTAGTTGACAACATATATGTAAGCACTCACATACGCATATACATACATGTCAAAGTAAGTTGCTGTTATGTTTCCACTTGCGATTTGTACCTTGTACAGATGCTGTTACAATCGCCGAATGTGGATAGCGCAAGATGAGAGTGTTTTTTATTTCAACGTTACCCCTGTTTGATAAATAGCTACAGGAAGACTGTAACCCTGTGATCACGTTCCTCGCCAGCTAACTTGGAGGAAAATGTGATCCATTTGATTGGTTAATATTGATGCCAGTTCGTTTGACACGTGACGTTGTAGTATTTCTTTCCATGCATGAGGCATGACGAACTTCAATTATGTAAAATGGCAACAGTTTGCCAAAAAAAAGTTTTCCTAACTTTCTCTACTTCTAGTTTGGATGCTGAAGCATATGAGATTTTCATTCAATAACAAAATATTGCAAACACCTGGGGAGAGTAGTCAAATAAGCAAAAAAAGGGTCATGTAGAGCAAGTCAACGCTCCCAGCTTGCCTCCCCTAAGTTGTCATAGTTTTCTCCTATGCGACAGAAATCAGAAACTACGCAGGTAAATTTGTGAGGCAAACGAAATTGGATTGTGTAATCGCGTTGTAATTTAACTGATATTGTGTAATATTGACTCACATTTGCCGCAAATTGTGCGCATCAATCCCCTAGGTTTGTTTCTAAGACGTTCCAATTAGATAACATTTTAACGCAACAGCAATAAATAACAAAGAAAATTTAATAAATGCTGAAAAGCATATAAACCAACAAAAGTCCTAGTAGGATTGCTTAATACATTAGCGCACACAAGGGGTGGGTTTTGGGGTTCAAACCCCCCTAAAGCTCAAATACAAACTGTATCTTAAAGCTAAGAATCCAGCTCTCAAGGAAATTATAAGAAATATTTATTATAATTTCTGTTGCTTGAAAAAGCGCTTTGCTTTTGCTGTAAATTTTCATGAGGAAATGAATATACGAGCATTTTTTCTTGAGAGCTGCAAACTGATTTAAGAAATTTTGGTAGAAGAAAATTTCTTTTCATTTCTCGTCCGTCGTTTTATATGAATTTTTGGTTTTTTTTTTCGGTATTCGAAATATTAAAAAAAATTAGAAATCGTGAAAAATCACCATCTCTATCGAAAGCCAGAAACCAGAAATCGAAAAAAGGAACATAAAAGTGCAAAAATTCATGGAATCAATAAATTAATTTTTACTGAGTCTTATTTAAAATTTTTTCTTAGGTACTTTTGAAAGTTGAGCGCATCTTGAGTTTATAGCACATTTTATTAAACAAGTAGTTTTTAAGGAAAGAACACAACGGGCTTCAATTGTTATATTCAAATTTAGGGGTACCGTTAATTTCTTCATGATCCAATCTCGGATCTCTAAACCAAATTACGGGACGAACCTTGAGGTACCATCTTTCTACAAAAAAAAAGATTATTGAAATCGGTTCACGTGGTCCAAAGTTACGTATTCCGGCGAATTGATAACCTCCCCTTTTTTTTAAAGTCGGTTAGAAGTGTTTGAGTTCTGTTAATCTTATGTAAATAAAGTCCAGTTTATGAATTTTAAAACGTTTATTTATTTATTACATACTGTATATAAAACTTGCATAAATATATTTTAAAGAGCGTATTATCTGAAGAAAATTTTCAGTATTTTCCAGTGATATATCTTCAGAAATATAAAACCCCCCCTAAAATATATCCCTGGCTTAATGTATACATACTTAATCTAAATACCGGATTCTTGCATGTCTTTAAGGAAAATGACAATGATATCAATATATATAAAACATTGAAAGTGCAAAACTTTAATGTAGCATTTCGTTTTACATACAGGCTTTTCATGTCATAGCTACTTTATGAGACACTTTGTTATTTCTTTTAATAGCCCCCTAGATGTTCAAACCTAGGATGGCATTAAGCTAACCTAGTCTAAGCAGGCTCATGGTAATAAACTGGCGAATTTTTTGTATAGCTTATTATTGCATGGCGAATTCTTTTACAAAAGTATTCAATAGTATTTTGTCGTATGTGTATGGACTTTGTGATAGCATTTTAATATATGATAAAATCACTCTTAAGAAAACTCGTAATAACTCCCACATTATCAATAAATTATATACAGAAGTAATTGATTTCATTTGCTAATGAAATGATGAATAATCCCTGAAATTGTAAGCAAGTCTACCGTTGCGTTTTCGAATAATAGATTTCCAAACTTTAATAGCGTGTTCCCGAAAATCATTAAAAGTGAAAATGTGTCTCATACGATAAATTCCCATACAAATATAATCTTTTTTTAATAATATGATACTTGTCGTACGTATCGCTAAACTTTGAACTTACAACTCAAATTGGAAATTAAACTAACAAACTTACTTAGCTTTAGCTTGCACTGAGTCTCCAATGAAATAAAGGAAATGCAAATGTGCAAAGACTGAACTAAGGTATTGTTTTTTGTTGTTATAAAAATGAAATTGTATATTCGTAATATATTTACAGAAAAAAATATATAAAATTTGTTTAATGAATATATACATGTACAAATATGTTTTGGTTATGTTTTTTCTAATAAATAATCCTTATTTGATAAAGATATCTAGTGTTTTCATCAAATTTTACTATCGTCCTTAAAAAAGATACTATAGTATTGCCGTATGTTCTATGGACACAACGATGTTTTGAGCAAACATTACTAAAGACAAATGTATATGGAATGAAAAGTAAATTTTATCGAGGTATTCAATTTAAAAATATGGAAAATAAAAACTAATTACTAACAGTTACTACGAGTCCTTCAAAACTTAAAAAAAAAATCGACCGGATTAGTTCGACCATAAACTTCAAAGTCAATTTTCTCAAAACCTTATTTTGTAATATTCGACATCCGTTTTCTGAGGCGACGATATAGAAAACTATTCTATCTTTTAGATGCAAATTGTATTAACTCGGAAAAAATATCTAGTAAGTTGCTGCTCTCTTGCCTTGAGTTAATATCCTAATGAGGCATACACAAACTATTTTTTCTTGGTCTTTCATGTCGTTCAAAAGTGCCTGAAGAATTAATTTAAAGGCATGCTGCCCTTAATTGAGATTGTGTCCGCTTACTTAAATTGGCCTGAAAATTTATACTACGTCTAACAAAAAAAATCTACGGGCTTATGCATATGTAATTAATTAGGGCGCTCACTAATAGTGACGTGAAATTTTTTCCAGTATACTGTAACAGAACCTTAGCTGCTGTTTTAAAGTAAATAAAAAACCAATTTTGGCCAAACGTATCGGAGAAAGTTACATTTGTGCTTTGGATATTAAACGCGTTTGCAACAAAATTAATACAGAGTCAAACCACGCCAACTGTGTCAGTGAATTTTCATTGATTTTCTGGAAAGTGAAGACAATTGTGGGAATCTGTAGATAATTATAGAACAAAAATACTCTTTGGACGGTTTTTCGAAATAGCACTTCGTTTATGTTTTTTTTTGGTATTATAAGAATATTGCAATTTTTGAGAGAAAAATTCGTAACTCGCGACCCATTCGATGAAGTTTGATGAAATTTTTTTTGAGAGTTGCTGAAGCTTTTCCCTTTACAATAGAAAGATTTCCAGAATAAAATTTGCAAAACAATTAATTTTTTAATAACAATAATTTAAACAATTGCAATTATTTATATATTCTAGGCTCGCGATTGCAGTGAACTTTTGGCGCAATATACTCTAAACTCTTGTTTTTAAATTCCAAAAGGAAAAAATTGGTCTTTCCAATTTCGACAGTCGCTATCGATTTTTGTCTCACCTTTAAGCCTTGAGTAAATAGCTATTTTCATGTAAGCTTGTGTGAGTGATAGCATTTTTATGTTAATTAATGAATAATTATGCAAGTACGTACATTATTTAACGTATAACTTGAAACATCAATGTTTATTTACAACTTATGTTTATTTGCAACTTGAGAAAAAAATCGATAGCGACTGTCAAAATTGGAAAGACCAATTTTTTCTTTTTGGAATTTAAAAACAAGAGTTTAGAGTATATTGTGCCAAAATTTCACTGCAATCGCGGGCCTAGAATATATAAATAATTGCAATTGTTTAAATTATTGTTATTAAAGAATTAATTGTTTTGCAAATTTTATTCTGCAAATCTATTTATTGTAAAGGGAAAAGCTTCAGCAACTCTCAAAAAAAATGTCATCAAATTTCATCAAATGGGTCGCGAGTTACGAATTTTTCTCTCAAAAATTGCAATATTGTTATAATACCAAAAAAACAAAAACGAAGTGCAATTTCGAAAAACCGTCCAAAGTGTATTTTTGTTCTATAATTATCTACAGATTCCCACAATTGTCTTCACTTTCCAGAAAATCAATGAAAATTCATTGACACAGTTGGCGTGGTTTGACTCTACAAACAAACAACAAACTGTGTTGGATAGCGTACATATATGTATATATGTACGTAGAAAGTCAAACGTTCTACAAATTAATTATTTTCTTTCAACGTTGAAAATTTACTGATAACTTGCTTACCTATACATGTATGTATAAAAGTATCCATAAAGTTCGGCGTAAAAATCATAACTCAACTTCATATTTAAAACATTGCTGTTTCGATTAAGCATTCAAAGTTTCGAAAATTGTGCCTTTATACTTTTTAAATGGGCCTTATTGAAATTCTATTTTGGGGGTTAATGATTAAATCTAAATTCCCATTGATGTTTAATGTTTTGGTTTATTTAATAAGGATTTTTCGACAAAAGTATACTTGTCGAATATTTCAAAAGAGTTTTCAGTTTTAAAAAAAGTATTATACACCAAACACCCTAATGAAGATTCATACATACATACATACATACATATGTATGTACATACGTATATGTTTGTGTTTTAGTACGATCTCGCACGCCAACGTCTTGTCTTACAATAGCACTGGCATCCCTTCGCCGCCTTAAGCATTCTGCTAGAAGTAATTAAGCGCTGAAGACGCGCAATTAGGTTAAATGAATTTATTTACATTTTCAAGAATAAAAATGAAATCGCCAGCAAAAAAGAAAATATGGTACCCCCTAATTAAAAATGCACGAGCACTCTGCCAACGACATTGGAAGAAGAGATATTTTACGTCAGCGCGGGAGACAGCGAACGTTTGAGCTGCTGACTGGCCTCACCAGAAAAGTAGAACGCGAATTTTTCACACTTCTTTTCGTCGATGTTTATTTTGGCTGCTAGACAACCGGCGCAAAAGCCACCCGAAAGTTACCTCACGCTGATATAAATTAAGAATTTGATTAAATATTTTACAGTGCTTCTGCAGCCCATGCACTCTTTTGTTTGAGTTGAAAAAGGCGTAAAGCTAAGTAATATCTGGAACCGTTTGCTTTTCTCTTAAAGCATCGACTATTTAATTAGGTGGAATAGACTTGTAAAATTTAAGCCTTGACGAACAAACAGATATTACAATATGTAAAGAAAACTCGTAAACAGCAGTGTATTCCACGCTAAAGAAAATTACGGTCTAGGGGAAGTAAAGGGTTAGCAAATGTGGTTCGTCGTTAACTATGTATATTCCATAGCGTTTTAGTTTGTATGTTTCATCTGGTTTTGATGTCTACATCTACCTGTTAGTTTTTTAGTAGATAAACAAGCTCTTCCCGGAATCCATGGTCAGAGGAAAAAGGCAATGTGTCGTTTTGAAAAGGAAACGCCAAATTCATATAAGTGTAACTTTCTGATATTTTTGCATGTAAATCTGAAGGACAAGCAATTATAGTACATAACAATTTCGAGAAAGTGTAAAATAGTTCAACTGATATTTTAGAGAGTTACCTATGTATATATAAGCATATCTATATATGTATTAGGGCGACTGACTCTGTTTTCCAACCCGGTTTTAACGGGTTTTTTGAATATTTTTAGGCGGCTTTTTGAAATTTAGATCTTTTGAACACCGAGTAAACCGGATTTTTGAAATTAAAAAAACCGGATTTTCGTCTGTTTTATTAATACATATATCAGTTTTATTAATACATATATCTGAATATAAACAAATATTTATTTTATTGAAAATGGAACTTGAACATTTTTATTATTTGTATATCTAAACGCTGGGAAATATTTCACTGCAGAAAATTACATAACAAATAAAAAGAAAACCGGAACAAAACCTTTCACTGTTTTTTTGATGTTGGAGCAGCTTGCTAAACTCTATATAAATCAGTGAATCGACTACATGTTGACTTTATTCTCATCTCACGGCAGATTCATGAAAAGGTCCGATCCAACGGAGCAGGATGTTAGATGATCTGATGTGTGTGGGCATATAATGAGGTGGTTAGTGTCGTCGTGGTATCTAATTCAAATTGGATTGAACAGTTTAACCTGCTACAATATCCAGAATAGAGTTGTATCAAAATCTCGCGAGCCTCGCAAAGAAAATCGTGCTCTTCGTCTACGATAGGTGGCGTTGTTCTCCGATGATGGAATTTAAGGGGTGGGAGTTAATATACCATATTTTTCTAGTGGATCTGATTCAGCGGAAGGGGTATTCCCATATATGTTATACTCCTATATTGGCAGTAAGAGCTAGTACCGTCCGAAAACACTACAGTACAGATATATCAATAAACACGTACGAAAGAATAGGAACACATACATACGTTTATAAATAAACATGTACAGAACACATATACAAAAACCGCACTCAAGTACACAATACATTGACAAAAACAGTACTAGACTGTCCCGCTTTGATTTCGGAATACTTACACATTGAGAAGTTAGCTTACTGCCAATATAGAAGTATTACATATATGGGTATTCCCATCCCAAGACAGTTGGTTCTACAGGCTCAAGTTTGAGTGCGAATTTTCACAATTTTTTTTCTATTTTATTTGTAATCCAAAATACTTGGAACTTCGCCTTACTGAATTAAGTCTATTCCTATTTCTAGCAACCATATTATAATTTCGGCCATAATTTCTGACGAACATTTAGTTTTAATGTAGAAAAAATGTTTGGAGTAAAACCTGTTTATCCGGTTTTTCTTGATTAAAAATGGAGAACCGTCTTTTTCAAATTGCAAAGTTTCGAATAACTCGAAAACCGGTTTTCGAAAAAAGGCGAATAATCGACTACTCTAATATGTATGCATGTGTTTTGTCAGTTCTCAGCTTCTAATTTTTCACTGCTGCTCTTGTCAACATAAAATTTGGATCAGTGTTATATTTACTCTGTGAATGTTCAGAAGTACCTGCATATGTACATATGAATGCCTAAATTTCCAAATCCTTTTTTGAAAAATCTAAACTTTAAGTGTCAAAGCACTTGGTATAGTCATAACCTATTGTATTTATTATAACCTTATGTAATATAAGTATAGTATCATCCTTTATTTGGATTTATATATTTATATTATTAATGGAGTTAACGGATTTGGCAGGTAAAGCATTCATCTATCTATTTATATATGCTTATTTACAAACACATATACATAGATATGCACATATAGATGTATGTGCTTTGTTGCTGCCTTCGTCCTCCATTTCGCCCTTACTTCTATACATCAGTATACTCGTTTTGTGCTACTGTTCTCTCTTTCGTTCGCGCTCACATAACCGACACTGCGTATCCATCCCCCATTCCGAGAGAAAAACGGTGCTCGCAAATCGGCCTTTTGTCTGTCGTACGTCGGCGGCCATTGAATTAATCAGTGCCATTTCGAGTTGTTCTCCACCAGCATATTTTTCTGCTATTCTTTTGTTTAACCTTACTTGTTTCCTCTGACAGCATGGCTTTTGTTGTTTATTTTATTGTGTTGCCATGCATAGCAGTCATATTCGTAGTCTAAGCGTTGGCGTGCGGCAGGCGGCGCACAGTATCAAAGCAATGGAATTGCACGCATTTGGTGTTGGTCCCTGCGCACGTTTCGTTTTATAGTTGTGTTTGTAGTAGTGTTGTAGTTTTTTGTAGTTATCTATGCGTATTGTTTATTGTAGTTTCCCTGCAAAAAATTGTGCGACTAATCTCTAAAGAGAGTATTCCGAGATTACTCTCAATCGGGTACGATTGTGCATTAATTAGTCGCAACTAGTCTCATATGGGTACTAAAGGAGGTCAATTAGTCTCGTCTCATCCCTTATGGGTATAGTTGGACGTCAATTAGTCCCCAACTCATCTCTAACGGGTACTATTAACGATTTAATGATATGTGCGCACTTAGTCAACAAAATTTCATGTGCGGCGTTGGCACATAGAGAGAGTATTCGCCAAACCAAACTGAGCAACCCGGTTCGAATCTCAGCTGGCGCAAATTTTTATTTTTTAAAAGTGACTAGTCGCTTTTTATACCCGTTTGGGTATAAAGGTGAACAATTAGTCTCTTCATAGGACATGCTCGAACAAAAGCGAACAGTTCATTCCATATAAAGAGATCAAAAGTGGTATTAGCCGCATGTTCCTTTGACTCCGGGATTAGTCCCATTAGTCCCATTTTTTGCAGTGTTCTTTTTCCACTTAGATACATAAGTATGTATGTATATATGTACGTCGGGTTGCACGTGTTTCTGCTAGTTACGTATGCATTAGGAATGTTAATCCCGGGATCCCGGGGTTCCGGCCTTTTTTAGGTCTCAAAAGTCCCGGAATTCTTGGCAAATAATCCAGGGAGCTTCGGGATGTGTAATTTGCACTGATGGCAGACAGAAACTCCTTTTCTTTTTTTATTTAATAATTAATATTTTTTTATAAAAGTCTAGTTCATTATACATAAACCACCGCGCGATAGTAATTCGAATATATATAATATCTATATATTCGCGAAACCTTGGGCCAAATATAGTAAAATTGCGTTTTTAGTTTTTCACTCATCGTCCGTAATTCAAAAATGATTTTAAAAATTCAGTGAAATGTGCTTAGGGCTCATGCCACGATAGTCGATACCGAATGAGACGAAAATAAACTTAAGAATTTGAGTATATTATTTCTAGTAAGTAAGAGTAAATAAATCTAACTTTCAAGACTAAATGCCAAAATTCCGAAATTTATCTCAAAATTAGATATTTTTTTACTTTAGGTTGTACAGTTTACAAACTCATATGAGAGGTTAATTTTCTTCAAAATTGATCGTGCTCTATTGTCTTTTTTGCATGGTTTAAACGGTCAATGGAAAGAAAAATTCCTCAGCATTTTAACAGTGTAAGAGTGAAATTCTTCGGGCAAGTACTAAATATTTTATTATATATTGAATCAAAGCATATTTTAATGTCACGCCCGTCACAAATACACAAACTAGTTATTTTTTGAAGGAAAACACATCTTGGACAGTGTCAAAAAGCTGACGAAAGTAACGCTATGATACAGACGATTACATGATAAAAACATCACAAGGTAAAATCATTGAGAGGCAGTCTGACGTTTGCCAGAAATATAATTTTAAAATTCGAACTCAAGCTCACACGCACATTCTCATTTTTAATCTCAAACAACAACAATTGTGCACAATTTCGTTTTTTTATTCTCAATTTCATATGATTTTAAAGTGTTTGCAAACGTCAGAAAAAATCATGGCCGACGAATTGAGAGAATGATTTTACCTTCTAATGTTTTTATCATGGACGATTATGAGCGAATTGATTTTAAGTATTTATATGCTTTCATTTTCGAAAAAAACCGATTATGTTGGTCACGCCCGTCACATGTCACACCCGTCACGACTTAAATTTTTACAATTTAAAATTTACAGTAACTGCTACCGTTACTTGTCTGCTAATCTGAAATGTATCATATATCTGGTTGTGATCACCAATGATAAAGCTTATCATAAAGATATGTTGGTCGAGCTATGCTGCCACGGATAAAAAGAAACTATTACTTTACTTTTCAGAACATAAACGGTATTTCATACGGTTGGACAGTTAACAGCCTCATTAAAAGTGTAGTACTATTTCAAAAAAAAGATACTTTACAATGACTCAGATAGACAGTGTAGATGAAGAGTCCGATCAATGATTATCCCGTCTTTAGGTGGCATATTCTTTTATGTGTTCGTAAAATCCGATTTTTTTAGAAATAAAGTTAGTTTAGTTGTCTAATAATGTGTATTTGTGTATTCATACTCAACTTGTCACACCCGTCACAAAGTCAAGTCACACCCATCACAGTTGAATTTGGAGCATATAATCTATTATTTCCAATAGAGGTCAAGTTCGTATAACTCGCTTGGATTAAATTGTTTTTGATATTTTTTTCTAGGCATTGTGTATACCTCGCAAAGCTATCATGAAATACTGGTTTTAAAGAGTTTTATATTACAGTTTAAAAATTAAGCCTTAAAATGTGAGTTGAAATGTGACACCCGTCACCGTGAAATGAGCCTTAGAGAAAAAGTATGGGTATCAAATTAAGGAGGAAATTCTGTAGAATTTAATCAGATTTAATTTTTCTGTGCATAAGGACTGGTAAGTATCGAAAATGTCATTTTAAAGTTTTATCCTTGAAATTTCGCAATATTTGTTTTTGAAAAGTTATATGGTAAGGACTTATATATCTTCGAATTTCGTCCTTCTAACTTTATCAGCTTAAAAAATTATCTATTCGTCCTTGAGAATCTACAAAATTTTAATTATTTTAAATTTTAAAGAAATTTCCTCTTGTATTTTGTAGCCATATTTTTATTCTCACTGCATTGAATTTTTCAAATAATTTTTGGAATTAATCAAATCGTTGAAATTGCATTGTACTTTAAAATAAGTCTGACGTTAGAGAGAAAACCAAAAACGCAAACGAAAAAATTAATATCCCTAGTATGCGTGTACATATGTATTGAAATTAGCAAAGAGATTTTTGAGTAGAATGCTCAGCAAAAATGGGCTAAATTTAAATTCTACTTGCGCTCTGCAGCAAAGTCAACAATAATATTCCCTGCAAAAAATTGTGCGACTAATCTCTAAAGAGAGTATTCCGAGATTACTCTGAATCGGGTACAATTGGGCATTAATTAGTCCCAACTAGTCTCATAAGGGTACTAATGGAGGTCAATTGGTCTCGACTCATCCCTTATGGGTATAATTGTAGATCAATTAGTCCCCAACTCATCTCTAATGGGTACTATTCACGATTTAATGATATGTTCGCACTTAGTCAATGAAATTTCATGTGCGGCGTTGGCACGCAGAGAGAGTATTCGTCTAACCAAACTGAGCAACCAGGTTCGAATCTCAGCTGGCGCAAATTTTTATTTTTATTTTTTAAAAGTGAATAGTCGCTTTTTATACCCGTTCGGGTATAAAGGGGTACAATTAGTCTCTTCATAGGACATGCTCGAACAAAAACGATCAGTTCATTCCATATAATGAGATCAAAAGTGGTATTAGTCGCATGCTCCTATGCGATCGCTCCCGGAGTCATCCCGGATTAGTCCCATTTTTCGCAGGGATTAATACTGCCTCCCGACCGAGCCTCACACCGCAGTACTTACATACATATGTATGTAGATACATACATTAGACTGTCCCAAGAAACAAAGATGTTTTTTAAATAATAATAATAAATTATAGTATGTATCCAAAGGCAAACACAAAATATGTAAATATGGGTATCATTAGATTAGTCATAACTTTTGGAACATGTCAAAAATGTCCTTTATAAAATTATTATCCATCAAGATTTTTAGTTTTAAATGCATTTTAGAGAATCTCAGTTTAATTTAAATCCTATTAACGAGTGTATTAAAGGATAAAAATTGTAAAAGAGATTTATGATTAATTAATTTTTTCGATATCCTTTGGAGAATCCTGCCGCTCTATTAAAATTTAGAGATGCAGATTTACTAGAAATGCGCTAAAATATGGGAAACATATCGAATTTTTTGCATTTCCAAAGTTTTCATAGACGATTAATTCAAGTTATTAACTAAAACGTCAACTAAAAGTCGGCACGGATTATCGTTATCCTACGGCCATACGACTTCATATATATACTATTTAGGCTGAAAAGCATGAATATTTTGGGCGGAAAATCTAATTTTCCTCAAATCCCTTGGTAATAGTGAAAATATATTGTATCATGAAGTCAACAACAAGCCTGCAAAGTATTAGTATTTTATTTTAATTGTGAGAGCCCGCGTATCGACCACCAAGTGATCCACAACACACTAGTCGAATAAAACCAATTTTTGTTGAAAATTGTAGGTGCGGCAAAAAGGTTTGGTGTATTTTATTAGATAATGAATCCGTTAACGCGAAAGATCGTTATCGTTAATATCAAAGTTATCTGTTTTCAATCAAATTTTAATCGTTCTTTTGATAATGGCACTGGCCTATATTCAAAATATTTAAAGAACAGCATTAATATTGCTGGCGTGCAATTAGGTCGCTGGTTCCAAATATTCTAATCTTTTTTTAATATTAGCTATAGTTTGCAAATTTTTGCAAATTGAGGGACAATTTTGGTAGTTCTAATAGAAAAGCCATTATTTTTCACCATCGTGGAAAAATTTTGTTTATGTAAATGAGTATGGAAACACTGAACAGGCACAACTTCTAGAAACACTGATTAGTTTACTTATGCTTATGCATACAATATAAATATTGCAAGTATAGGAAAATAAGAAAAAATTTTGTTCAACATTTTTTTTTATTTTAAAATAATTTGTTTATAATCGGAACGATTTTCATCATATTATTATCAAGATCAGTAACAGCAAGTCTCGCCTTCAATTTGGTAATTATTACGTACCGATCGAGTAACATTTTGCCAAAGTTATATCGGAAAACTTTAGTGGATCTCCAGTTTTTTCTAAAAAAAATGTCTCTTCAATTGTATAAATAACTTTTAAATGAAAGAACCGGATTACAGAAAAGTGTGCCAGGGAGTGACTTTTTTTCGTTCAAGCGGAATGCAAAGCAATTTCGTCCAACTGGAAAGTCCTCAAAATGATTTCCTAGGATATGTTAAACGCATTTACCTACAGTCAATTTTTCCCATCGCAAGTCGGATTTTAAAATTTTCATGAAATTAAGGTAACTAAAAATTTTTTTATTTTTACTCTTCAATAAGTTTATAATAAACTCCTTTGTAGGGCTCCGTGCAACTCGATTGTTACAATAACAAGTATTTTTAAGCAAAAAACGCAACCGATTTCAATTCTCAAATAAAAATTTAGAAGTACCGTTAATTTCTTCATAATCTAATGATCGGATCTAAACTAAATTAGTACGGGACGACCCCTGAGGCACCACCTTTCGGTACAAAAATAATTATCGAACTCGGTTAATGTGGTCCAAAGTTATGCGGTAACATATTTACATAAAAAAAATATTCGGATGAATTGATAACCTCCTCCTTTTTTGAAGTTGGTTAAAAAGAGAAAAATTAATGAGGTAAATTCTTATTATTAAATTTACATTGCAAATAATCTCAGCCTGTCTGCCTTCGTGATAGGCTGTAATTAAAAATTTCATCACAACACAACTTTCTATCGATATAAGATTTAAAATTGATCGCTAACTTTTCTTGCAATACAGAAAAATGTCGGAATTGTTCCTCTTTAAATATTTTGATTTCTGTTTATGTTAAACAATAAGTTGCAAGTTGTAGAAATATTTCGCATCTGTTGAAGCCTTTCCCTTAAACATTTTCTCTGAAATTTTCTTCGAAAATGAGTTATTCACAACATTAAATTCATCTTCAATAATTATTATTATTACACAGTTTTGTCTGATACGTAGCTAAAAAGTCGATTCCTCCATAATGACCTATGGTGTCGGAAGATTGCAGTCCTAAAACTCGATCTGGTCCTGTTTTCAGGATATTAAAGAAAACCCGTTATTTTCGTAATTGATATCCTTATATATTAATGGTCCGACTGCTTTTAATCCGATTGTTAAAGATGAAAGTAGTTCGGAAAGAAAATTACATCTTTCTACAGAGAGAAATTTTGGTTTTCAGATTTGTATGGAAAGTTTTACTTTTACAAACTTTTTGATCCAGGTTTTTCACCTACAATATTTATTTAAGTTTTGACGCGACACTTTTTACTTTAACTTTCAAAATTTATGTTTTTGTTTTTGATAAATACACGCATTTTCAAATCATTTTTAAAAACGATCGTTTGTTAATTGAAAATGCGCATGTTGAAATGAAGTCCTAAAATGAACTTTTTCCGAAACTGCGTTCTTAACAGAATTTGGAAGGGTGTATTAAAATACACCTTCAATAAAAATTTTAAAATGTTAGTACCAAAAAACGGAGTGACATGCCACTTTTTAAAAAGCCCTACCTGTTTTTGATATTTTTTATAGTGTCTTTTGCTTCTCCTGTAAAATAAAAAATTTGCTGGTTAGGGCCTTGTAAATTAAGGTGACAATATATACATACATATGTACATAGATATATACATATGTTCCTGCCTTTCTTCCAAGTTGGGCCTGCTAATTTTGCTTCATGCTAGCCAAATCCTGTAATTTATAATTAGAAAATTTTAAATTATTATTTGATAACTCATAAGAATTTGTTTTTGTAAGTTTCTCTTACCAAAGCTTTCTTCGATCAAGGAAGTCCACCGTGTCACCAATGTTCCTTTTATTTAGGTGGCTAGAATGGCGATATTATATATGCATGCGTCATCGCCTTTTCTGAAGATTGAAGCAACTTTTTCATCTTGACACAAGTTTTTCGACAAATGATGCAAAAATGTGAATTGTTTTTCATTAAACTAAGTAGCTTTTTAAAATCTAGTGCAAAATATTTTAGTTTAAAATCTTTTGTATGGAAAATTGACTGAAAATAAATTAATGTTTTTATTTTAAAATTGCCTCCTTTTATTTACTTGTTGAAAGTTGTATCGCACTACAATTAGCTGGGACAATAGCCTAAAACGTTTCATTTTAGTTTTGAAAATATGCGTTTTAAAGTAAAACTTCGACCACTTTCATTGTAAGTTTTGCAAAAATAAAGAAAATAAGGGGATCTCCAGGTTTTCCCGGTGAAACTCCTAGCAAGCCGAGCCTCACTAACAGATATGTATATATCATTTCATTGCTCTACTTATTTTTTTTTCTGAAACACTTTAATTTCTAGCAATCGGATAACAAATAGTCAAGCTACTTATTTATCAGTGCATCAAGAAAGAAAATAACGGATTTGCTATAAAAAGTATTATGAAAAAAAGATCAGATCGTATCTTAAGTCATTCTTGACGGGCGCTGTCGCTTAGTGTTTAGAGGTTCGTAGCAGGGATGTTGCGAATGTGGAATTTTAGACACCCGCGGATCCGAATGCGAATGCGGATTTCAAGTATTTTTATACCCGAGCGCACTTGTACGCAAGGGTATTATAACTTTGTTCACATAACGGTTGTTTGCAACAAGCAAAACTAATCGAGACAGATATAGACAAATGTATACATAAATGATCAGAATGAAAAGAGAATCGATTAAGCGGTGACTGTCTGTCCGTCCGTCTGTCCGTCCGTCTGTGCACACGATTGAGCGTAGGACGGATGGTGTCGAAAATGGGCAAAATAGGACTACCTCCCATATAACGGTAGTTTTCAGAAATACGAAAACTGCGATATTTTAGTAACTACTGAAGCTTACTCACTCAAAATTAATATGAACAATCATTTTTAGGCGAAAAATAAGAATATAATAAATTTTTGGAAAATGGGCGTAGGCACGCCCACTTATGATTACATGTATATATCTTGGGAACCGCTCCACCAATTTCTTCCAAACTTGGCACAGTTGTTGACCTTCACAAAACATACCAAACGGCTGAAAATTTAAAAAAATTGGATAATAACCACATCCCACATAACGGTAATTTAGAGATATACGAAAGCTTCGATAAATCAGTAAATACTGAAGCTAATTTATTCAAAATTGATGTTTGCAATGATTCTATAGCAAAAAGTACACTTATAATAAAATGTTGGAAAATGGGCGTGACCCCGCCCACTTATTTGTATCTCGGTAACCGTTCGATCAATGTGTACCGAACTCGGTATGATTATTGTGGTTGCCCTATAAAGGCGAAACGTTGAAAGTTATTGAAATCGGACTAAAATTAAGACCACCTTTTTATAACGCTAATTTTACCCAAAATTGATACTAACAACAATCCCCTGAAAAGAAGTAACATTATTATGGAATTTTGGAAAATGGGCGTGATGCCGCCCACATATATCTATATAAGTTTATATCATTATGTCTAACAGAACAATCTATCGAAGATGTTTGAAATAGACGTAAAACCACCACTGCTTACCATGTAGCGGTAGTTTTCGGAAAGGTCAAAAAACTATATTGGATACTTACGCCGGGTATTTAATGTTCGGCTCTGCCCGAACTTAGACTTTTTTACTTGTTAAGAAATAATTTAGGCGAGTAAATTAGGTGATTTAGTTAAAGAAAAAATGGAAAGGTTAGTAGTTTTTAATAATTTTTTTTTAGTACTTGAATTTAAAAATTTTAACATTGTATTCAATAAAAAGTTTTTAAAAAGCTGCGAAAAACTTGAAAAATTTCAAACTTGACAAAATTGTAAATTCTTTCCGATTGACCCTGCACCAGTCGAGGGGACTTTTTAGTTATGTAAATTTCTTTTTATTGCGGTGAAATAATTCTTTTTTGGGAATTGCATCGGTCTGCAAATGTCGGATGCATCTTCACAATCTAGTATCATGGCAAAGAATTCTTCATTCTCATTCTTTTGGTTGTTTCTGAATGTGGAGAACCAGTAACGTCAACAGCGTTTTTCGATTTTAGTTTTTGTAATTCATTTTTGATCCTTTCTTCTGTGGCTGGCCAGATATACGTTTTATCGTTGCACTTGCATAATATTCCAGGGACCGAAAATAACAGTTATTTTTTTAAGTTAAACTTGGTCTAATATTTTTTATTCCGAACGTTTTTTTTGGATAATAAACAAACAGCTATCAAAATTAAACCAATTTGGTATCATGTGAAAGACGACTGAAATAGCTTTCAAACAGAAATAATGAACGAAGGTTACCACTTCTATTTATATATATTTTTATTTGCTTTTGTTATTTTTATGGCCTTATAACAATTATGTTCAACAATTTTTATGAGCTCGAGGCCGTATTAAGTGCAAACTTATTGTGGAAAAAATGGTAGAAGTGATAGCTATTTCGGAAATCACCACATTTCCTCATCAAACTTCTTTCAGTAGGATTCGAACCGACGATCACCACTGACTCAGCTTTTCCACAATAAGTTTGCACTTAATACGGCCTCGAGCTCATAAAAATTGTTGAATATATATATTTTTATATCATTTAATACTAAAGAAATTCAGGTTTGCTCTATGGTAATTAATTAACATTTTTTATTGAAACATTTTTCAATAGGTGACTATGCTCGTTTGGACATTTCAGTTTTAAAGCTATTTAAGTCCTCTTTCATTTGATACCAAACTTGTTTAATTTGGATAAGCGGTTTGTTTATTGTCCGGGAAGGACTTTTATTTCGGAATAAGGGTATTTGGCCAAGTTTAACTCGTAATAAAAACTGTTGTTTTCGGTCCCTTCAATATTCGCATTCGCGAAAGATCCGCATTGATATTTGCGAATGCGAAAGCGAATGCGAATGTTAAAATTAATGCAGGTGCTCCGCGGTTGCGAATGCGAATGCGAATATTCGCAACAACCCTGGTTCGTAGTACCACTATGTAAGACCTGGGTTCGATCCTAGGGGCGAGAAAAGCTTTTTCACACAGCGGTCGCCACTCGTCAGGAAATGGCAAACCTCCGAGTGTATTTCTGCCATAAAAAAGCTTCTCATAAAACCCGTTTGCCATTTATAGGCGGCGTAAAATTGTAGACGCATACCGAAATATGGAAGATAGCCCCGACTAAATACTTTGCATGTCAGAAAACTTTTTTATACAGGCACCGTGGACAGGGCCGTGTAGAGAAAACTGGGGCCATGCACTTAAAAATCACGTGGGCCTATACATAAATTGCATTAATTTAAAAGCATGTGATCAATCGAGAGTTTCCCATGTAGGATGTCTTAAATGTATAGAGTCAGAAACAATCAGTACAAATCGGAATATATTTACGATGAAAGCCTATAACGAAGAAGCAGTTTCTGGTGGAAATATGGAAAAACATTTGTTTCTATAACGATTTTTTATTGAACTGCTAATTATAATTATAAGATACGTTGATTTAATTCAAAATCAACAAAAGCAGTAGAGGTATTGTTCAAAATATTCGCAAAGCGACGTTCGGAAAAATGTTTATTGAAATCATGCGCATTTGGTATCCTTCAAAATTAAACTGTAAAAAAATAATTACAAGTTATGGTTCTGATATTTCAGGCCCCTTAAAATCCCGGTCTCGGGGGATGCTACCCTTTCTTTCTCCCCTCTCGACGGGCCTGACTTTGGATATTAGGTATTCTTGAACGTTTGAGGCCTAAGATCGTTTTTTTTAGAAAAACTCTTGTACATAGACACCTTCTTGCCAGTATTACCTCATAGCAAAAATAAATATATCGTTGAAACCTATGCACCCCACGATTTTTAAGGAAAAAGATTTTCTGATATGTTATGTTTTTCAAGCGAATGTTTGGCCCTTTCATCTGTATTTCGACATATTTATCTACCTGATTTCGGCACAATCTTAGCTCTCTAAATTCGATCCTTTGTACGTATAATTGCCACTAATATTTGACATTTTATATGCCTATTAGGTTAATATAGTATTAATAATTTATATCTAGACTTAAATTTTATCAACGTGCTCAATGTGTATTTTGGTTAAAGTATTCGTTTTTGCTACAGTTCGATGGAAATATTTCGAACAAATTTCAGGTGGTGATTTTACATTATTTATATTATTAGTATTTTTATTTTATGTATATATCGTCGTTTAAAGTACGAAACCGCGCACCAACAAACTACAAAACCGCGTATCAAGATGATGCTAAACCGCATATGTGAGGTTGCATAAATTATTTTCTAGAGAGTAAAAACACTAATATTTCAAAATGGTTCTCTTAGTTATAAAGTAATCGCGTTTCTGGCTAGTACACATCAGGACGACTGGATAAGGCTTGAGCCAAGAGCTTGTGTGAGCAAATCCAATTTTTGGCAAAAACTGTCAGTTGTGCGTTTTGTAGAATGCGTGACGCTATTGTGGGCTCGCTCGTGGGTCAAGAGTTTACAAGCCTTGATGCCGTTTTAAAAGACTCTAAGGCCTTTAACGCTGCCTGAATGTCCGACATAATATTTGTTCTAGCCTCATTTGCCTTCTACGATGACATTCGCGAACACAGACTTCGATTGGGAAGACTTCTGCCTGAAATATGGTTGAGTACGAGCCCATCGGAAGACTTTTCTGAAATCTTGATCCAAGTACGCCATAAATTATATCGCTACCTGAAGGTGAAAGGGTGCCAAGTCCATTTTTTTTCAAAGTTAATTTTTGATGCAAAATGGCAGGTAATACGAAACTACATCGATTTTTCGTCTCTCCTGAAAAATTTCTAAAAATGGACTTGGCACCTTTTCACCCTTAGGTCACGATATATGGATGTCCGTATTGCATATTGGCAATAATAAGGTATACGTTTGTACTTAGGAATCAGGTATATTTACATGTTTGTGGCCGCCATTATACGAACGCACCGGTGAAATATTTGTGTAAAAAAGGTTGCTAAAATATTTGGAAATACGTACATATTTTTCTATTTTTCGCAAATAACTATTACTCAAGGCACTGAGGGAAATAAGGCATAGTAAAAATGAATACTTTATATTTGATTATCGTTTAAAAATGTTCGAATTTAAAAATAATATTTTCATACAAAATTTATTACGCACGTATTTAACGGTTCACATCTGAGTATATATATGAGTGTACATACGCACCCCAAGCATGCAGAGCGCCGCTCTGAGAGCGGTGACAACACATACATTGTGGTGTTGATGGATATTCAACATTTGAAAGCAAATTTACATGCCTGGGTGTAGCTGAGTGCGCAAAGATACTTGCCACAAGTTAACATCCGAAGATGGTCGGGTTCGAATTCCACTGCAGGCAACAAATAAAATTTTTTTTTAGGTTTTGTCTTGATTATTCACTTCACGGATGCTTTTTCAGTACGAACGCGGTCATTTTAATATGCGCGTAATTGAATTGAATATTTACCAATATACAGAAGCGGCGCTCTGCATGCTTGGGGTGCGTACATACTCAGATGTGAACAGTCAAATACGTGCGTAATAAATTTTGTATGAAAATATTACTTTTAAATACGAACATTTTTAAACGATAATCAAATATAAAGTATTAATTTTTACTATGCCTTATTTCCCTCAGTGCATTGTAAAACGTACTCTGCTTTATCCAAAACACTTTTGAGGTCATGAGGGCCAGAGGAGCCTATCTAAAAAAAAATTGCAGTAATACGAGAAAGCAGGATTTGTAAAAAATAAATGCGGTCCTGTACTAAAAAGTGCATTGCACCTGCCTGATGCTACAGTAATATTATTGTGAAAGAAAACTAAAAAGGCGGCCTACGGCTATTACCGTTTCGATTCTAGTAATGCATTTTAAGGTGCACCTCAACTTTTCTTTGAAATGTCAGTTAGGCTACTTGACGCTCATGGGCTCACTTGAACTTTAGTTCTAGCGTCAGTATAATAGCGGTACGTACAAATTTTCACCTGCCACTTAGAATCTGTTTTCATCAAAATTATATTCAATACGGATATGTAAATCAACGGAAACCCAGGCGCTTAGGTTTCTTAAAACTTGTTTACCCTTGGCTGCCACACTACTATTTTGTTCAACACTACTTTATATATACACATAAGTATGTATGTGCATTTGTGTGTGGTACGTAACCAGCTGGGGTCATATTAACGCATGACATAAGTCTGGTAGTTTTGCTGGGAATCAGGGATGCCGTTTGGATCTAAATAGATCCAATTGGATACATTTTTAAACGAATTTTTGCGGGATACTTATTTTTTCCGGTCAGTATAAATGTGGATACTTTTTTAAATAGGCCAAAATTGTATATTTCCTATAAAGTTTTTTTTCGTTCAAAAATCGATTTTCATTAAATATGGTCGCTACTTAAGCGTGAAATTAAAGCATTTTTATACCTTTCATGAGCATGAAATGGTATTATAACTTTGGTCCGATGTTTGTAAGTACCAGAACAAAAAGAGATAGACCCATTAAAATGTATACTTATATGATCAGAACGTCGAGCTGAGTTGATTTAGCCATGTCCGTCTGTCCGTCTGTCCGCCTGTTTGTATGCAACCTAGTCTCTCAGTTTTCGAGATATCCGGATCAAATTTGGTAGGTGGGTGTATTTTTATAATGTATTAATCATTTGTCGGAACCGAAAGAATCGGACCACTATAACATATAGCTCCCATACAACTGATTGTTCAGATATGAGATTTTTCGTTATAACTTCTCCATTTATGCAGCTACGAACATGAAATTTTGCAGTACTTACACCCATTATCAACAGAATACTTACAGTGAAAATTACAAAGATCGGGTCACTATAACCTATAGCTCCCATACAACTGATTGTTCAGATATAAAATTTACCGTTATAACTCCTCCATTTATATAGCTAGGCACATGAAATTTCGCGCTGTTTTCACTCATTATTAACAGAAGACTTACAGTGAAAATAACAAAGATCGGGTCACTATAACCTATAGCTCCCATACAACTGATTGTTCAGATATGAGATTTTTCGTTATAATTCATCCATTTATGTAGCTAGGACCACGATATTGCGAGCTGTTTTCACTCATTATCAACAGAAGACTTACAGTGAAAATAACAAAGATCGGGTCACTTTTACATATAGCTCCCATACAACTGATTGTTCAGATATGAGATTCTTTGTTATAACTTCTAAATATATGCAGCTAGAAACATGATATTTCGCACCATTTTCACTCATTATCAACAGATAATTTACAGTAAAACTAACAAATATTGTGTCACTGTAACTTATATATTGCCTCCATATAACTGATTGTTCAGATATGGGGTTTTAATGTAAAACTAATTCATTTGGACAGCTAAAACCGATAAATTTCGTAAGCTATTGTATAAATAATAATACAAAGTCTACTGAGAAAATCGTCAAAATCTATGCTGTATAAGCTTTATATCCTATAGCACTGATTGTTCAGATACCAGTTTTTGCGATATATCTCCTTTATGTAGGAAACTAAACCCAATAAATTGTGTTACCGGATTACATACCGATCACATAGCAGTGAAAATCACTTAGATTGGTGCCATATAAAGTATATCCTCCATACCTCTGATTGTTTAGAGGCGATTTTTTATATAAGTATGTAACTCCTCTATCGATGTATCCAGATGTATTCAAAAGCAGTAATCTGTCAAAGTAAAATTTGCAGATGTTCATGAAAGGTATGAAGCCTTCGGCATAGCCGAAGACAGCGCTGCTCTTACTTGTTTTTTTTTTGTGAACGAAGCAATGAACATATGAGAGATCTCACCAAAATTGGTATAAGCGCGATTGCTTTAATTAGCTTAAAAGGATGCTTTAAACCAGATCTTAATATACATATAGTCGTTTAAAGTACAAAACCGCGTATCAACAAAATGCAAAACCGCGTATCAAGGTAATGCAAAACCGCGTATGTGACGTTGCATAAATTATTTTGTAGAGAGTAAAAACACTTATATTTAAAAATGGTTCTCTTTTTTATAAAGCAATCGCATTTCTGGCTAGTATATTTCAGGACGAATGGGTAAGGATTGAGCCAAGAGCTTGTGTGAGCAAATCCAATTTTTGGCTGCAAATGTCAGTTACGCGGTTTTGCAGAATGACAATACGCGGTTTTGTACTTTAAACGACGATATATATATGAAGTAAATTATAGCCTTTCTGTAGTAATCTCTTTCATATCACATATTTTCATTTGTTAATTTAAAAAGAAAGAAGATTTCAATTTAGTTTAAATTTGAATTATTTAAAGAAACTTTAATGAATTTTACTAAAAAGACTACATTCTAAAAAAATTTTGTTTATTTGCGCATATTGAGAGAGGTAAAAAGTTTCCTCTTTTAATGTGTGCAAATTTGCACGCCGTGTAATAAAATTAATCATTGCCTGTTTACTCTTACATAACGAATGTTTATTATTAGTATGAAATGTATTTGTAGTTTGATAATTTTTGCAATTTTAAACATTCTATATATGTGTATATTTTAAAGATCTCAAGTTCAAAATCAAATACTGAACATCCTGTACGTATATTTATACAGATTCTTGTTGAAAAATAGATACTTTTCAGTAGTAGTTTTACATGCTCTTTTTAGAGTGTACTTGCTATTTATTATATTTACTTTGCAAAATACTTATGCACAAAAAATGTACCTTATAAATTGAAATTACAAATGTTTGATTTTATGCACATGTATTCCAGGTCCTTAGGATGGGTTAAATTATGTCTTTTTCATGAAAATGTTTGGTTTTCTTACAAATTATGAGATTTATATGTAAAAAAAGAAAATTGGATACATTTGGATACATTTTTGGCTTGGTCAGGGATACATTTTCTTGAGACGGCGCGGCAACACTGCTGGGAATAATAGAAGAAACGAGTAAGCAAACGGAAGGGTGAACTAATGGATAGTAGTCCAATTCCTGTCCCGCTGAAGAGAAAGTTTACGTAAAAACAAGTAAGAATTTCCTACACACTAATTTGTGGGTACAGGCATATATACATACATACATCATATGTTTATGAAGTTTGTGTTTTATAGTCTATCTTGAATTTTTGAAACTATTACAAAAAAATTACCGGAAAATGATTTTTGGCTTTAAATAATTCTAAATAAATACATAGATGTCAAATACTAATTTCGTTTCGTTGCAAAAATCATATTTCGGTTTATTTCTTTCCGAAAAATTCTATATAAATAATATCACTTACAGTCCTTAGACAATGTACATTTAGTTTTAATTTAGCTTATTTACATGTAAATATGCGTTTATATATGTATGTATATATGAAATTCTGGAATAATAAACCTAACTAATATTTTTATTTAAAATTATTTGAATATTTTTTAATACTTAATTAGGGCTTAATACGGCTTCATTAAAAGAATTCGATCAAACGACTAAATTGTTAAAGGGACTAGTCTAAAATGGAATCTCACCTAGAAGAAAATCAGCAGCTTAATCAAACTAGAAACCAAGCGATCATGCAGCTAGATGTAATCAAATTTTAATTGTAGAATTATGTGCTTCATTAGAGACGAGCAGCAAATTGCTGTTTGATCACATAACCGAAAAGCCATAAATGTAAGTATGAATATGTTTGTTAAAATCTAGCATTCAGTGATGCCATAATGAGTGAATTTCTCCATTTTAAGTTTTATTTTTAAATTGTTTTAAACTACGCCCACATCCCATATAATGGTGTTTTCGAAAAATTAAAAAACTACGATATTTCATAAGAAACACGAAACACGCTAGTAACTAAAGAAGCCACTTCGCTCAAAATCGAAATGAGCGATTATGGCTTAGTGAGAGTATTATACATTTTTGAAAAATGGCATTGACAATGTTTTCAACATTTGATACTCACAATAATATTTTCAACTAAATGATTGAAATCGGTAAAAAGCACCCTTGTTTATTATGCAGTTTATAGTTTTAATGCGTGCGCCGGTTATATGAAGATACTTTTTTACTTGCTATCGATATTTTTGTAAAACAAATTTCTTTTGTTTCTGGAAACTATTGTATATAATTAACTAATTTTCGGTCAAATCCTTTTTTTGTGCAAGAGTCGGTAGATTACCCATTAAAAACTTTTAAGAACTTAAAAATAACTGCCGAAGCATAAAACTAGTTACATTGTAGATAAAATAGAGCTTTTCAAAAGAATTCGGAGGTAAATATCTTGATTTTCTTTTCACTACGTAAAAAAAAAACAAAAATGTTAAATAGGGCCTTCTGTACTAAGGTAACGATATGTACATATTAACGGAAATAGGAATCATTGATTAATAATAATAATTAAATATAATTAATAAAACCCTTTTTCATAGAAATTTCACAAAAACTAAGGTTTTTCCTTTTATAATATTGCTTAACCCCTTAACTTAAGGAGCTAAAAGGAAATGGAAATAAAAATAGTTTTATTTTTATTTTTTAGAACAAAAATAGAACAATTCAAAAAAAAAACTGTGTATATACAGTTCGTTTAATATAGAAAGAACCTATCTCACACCGTCGCTGAAATGCAAAAAAGACGCAACTAACTAAAAAATTGTATTGGATAAAACGATGTGGGGACTTATAATTTGAATTTAATTAGTTACGGATTTTTGCAATTTTATGATATGAGATAGCGCTGCACAACTCAATTTCGTTTTAAGTCGACTTAAGTAAATATGCTTTTTGATCCCAGAAATAAGACGTTGTTAGGAACAATACAAATAAAACAATTAAAAAAATCAATTTATGTAATACCCGACATTAAATTAAACCAAAATTTTCCAAAAGAGAAAAAATAAAACATAATATCGGTACCTTTTTGAGGTATTTTCCCCCACTTAATTCGTGGCATCACTGGTACTGCCAGTATGCAAACGTAATGAAAGGTGAAGCTTTTTGAAAAAAAATTGCAGTTAGTCGGTAATCACGTAAAGGGATTTCAATTGAGCTGGGTATCGCTAATGCAAATGCTTACGATTTTGCATGTTAATTTGTGCTTTTTGACAATGAATAGGTTAATTATTGTATTTTTACATAATTTAATTTAAAAAGTAAATCCATATAATTCTGTAAAACCTATAAACGATTTAAATGTGTGTATGCATTAAAATGTAAGT
Organism: Rhagoletis pomonella; assembly: GCF_013731165.1. Lineage (NCBI taxonomy): Eukaryota > Metazoa > Arthropoda > Insecta > Diptera > Tephritidae > Rhagoletis > Rhagoletis pomonella. Next base: position 82,413,306 of record NW_023458558.1, on the reverse strand, counting down.
ATTTACGTACTTACACACATATATCTCAAAGCAAGATCTTTGAGCTTGATAATTTGCATGAACAGCCACAAATGAGTTCATACATACTTACATGAATGTATGTATGTACACATGAACATGGGTATGAATACTCTGATCTGAAAGATATTAGTTCTGAGCTATCTTATTGCTCGTTTGCCTTACAGTTCCACTAGTTTGGTTTCTTTCTTTTGTTATTAACTGGGACGCAAACAAAAATATCTTTTCGAAATTTCGAAAAATTGGCATGAATCACTTTCGTTGGATTTGTGGATAGTAATTAAGAGGCTCCAGGAAATATTTTATCTTGGAAAGACAGCGACGATTTTTTAGAGCCATTCTGAAATAACTTTTCGGATTTCTTTCATTAATTTTTGAAATATTGCTTGTTTATACGTAAATTCGAAATTAAAAAATTGAAGTCGCATTTAATATATATAAGTCATCAATCAATCAAAATAGACGAATTGATGGTGTCAGAATTAGAAATCGAAAATGTTAGTTGTCATAATAATCATAGTAAATTATAACCTTGCGAAAAAACTAAGATGTGAGCTTTAACAAATAAAGAGCACTATTATGAAAAATTTTACAAAAAGCCTCTTTCGGAAGTCAATATTTGCTTGAGATTCTAAATTCCAAACATTTCTTTTTAACCGACTTCAAAAAAGGAGGAGTTTATCAATTCGTCGGAATAATTTGTTTTTGTTTTTTTATGTATGTACGTTACCGCATAACTTTTGACCACGTAAATCGATTTCTATAACTTTTTTTTAAGAAAAGATGGTACTTCTGAGGGTGTCCCATACTAATTTGGCTTAGATCCGACCATTGCGTCATGAAGAAATTAAAGGTACTCTTATATTTTTATATGAGAATTGATTCGAAAGATACGGAAAGGCACACAAATAACAAGTAATTTCGGTAAATATAACCAAATTAGAGCTGAATTTTTTAGTAAGCGAATGGCAAAAGAACGCTCAACTCGGGTAAAATTTCCTTTTAGCAACTCAAGCAACCCTGTTGGTAGCTGGTAAGAAACATGAACCAATTTAAATGAGGAATAGTGCCAGGTATTTCCGTAATATATAAACTTATTTAAAATATAAGTCACGTATATAAGGAAACACAAATTTCCCTCTCCACTTTCCCATTAACAATTCACAATAGATCAAGTTTTTCACTTAACAACACTACTCTTCAGGTCGCGTATTTTTTAACCGACCTGGCTGAGCTCGGATAAATAGCCGAGTTTGGTTGTTGCTTTGCGTGGATTTCGTCATTTAAGCGAGTGTTCTTTTGTAGCTCGGTTGCAAAAGAATGCAACTAATATAACTATAAGCAAATAATGTGTTGAGAGAAACACATTTAGTTGAGTGTCGACTTCAATACACTTGAAAGCATTTTGAACAGTATAGGTTTTAAGATTGCCATATTTATTTATTTATTTTTGCAATTATCGGCAATCGTCGTTAGATTCTTTATCGATATGGAATCAACTTATTCGTTACTGCAAGGTTCACCCAGAAAAAGGTCAGCTAAATATATTTATCTCAACACATGATTTGTTAATATTTACATTATTTGGCTATATTTACGAAATCATGTATTAAGATAAATATTTTTAGCTGACTTTTTTCTGGATGTACAAACGTCGTCAAGAAATTTTAGAATCGGAGAAATGGTACCCGTACTATCCTCGCTGTATTTTTAGGCACCAGTTCGTTTATATGTTTACAAACATATGCGATACATTCGAATAAAAAGAGGCAAGTTTGCTCTAAAACATATTAAGTTTTTAAGTAGTTGCTTGTACAGGAAATGTATAACCAACAAGAGCTCATCAGTATGAGGAGATGTGACTATCTAAGACTTTGCTGCTTTTTCCACATTTTTCCAAAGGTGGTAAAAATTTTGTTTTTGTACTTTCTAGTAAAGAACTATCAAGTAACTTTCCAGCAACCAGAGAGAAACCTGCGCGAAACTACGAAAACCCAAATCTAGAAGTTGCAAGTTTTATGAACAGCTGATTTATTTATTTTTTTTCTGAAGCAGTTTTCTACACTGAGGAAAATAATGCATAGTAAAAATGAATACTTTATATTTGATTATCGTTTAAAAATGTTCGAATTTAAAAATAATATTTTCATACAAAATTTATTACGCACGTATTTAACTGTTCACATCTGAGTATATATATGAGTGTACATACGCACCCCAAGCATGCAGAGCGCCGCTCTGAGAGCGGTGACAACACACACATTCATACATAGTACATGTTTATCCGTACAAATCGCGCGCTGTGGTGTTGATGGATATTCAACATTTGAAAGCAAATTTATATGCCTGGGTGTAGCTGAGTGCGCACAATTTGTTGATACCCAGAGATGGTCAGGTCTCGAATTCCGCTGCAGGCAACATGCAAATTAAATACTTTTTTTTGTTGTTTTTATCTTGATTATTCACTTCACGGATGCTTTTTCATAACGAACGCGGTCATTTTAATATAGGCGTAACTGAATTGAATATTTACCCATATACAGTACTTTCTTTGACGTTTATAGTAAGATCAATTACGTTTCTATTTGATTTTAATATTTTTTTCCCTCAGTGTACATACCAATGTTGTAATCTTGGGGCACTCATGTGAGTTAGCACATATGTAACTCTATATGTACATTTGTATACATATGTATGCGCAAACACAATTTCCATTTTCTTCGTTCTTTCGCTTTGAAAATAGTTTTTCCTAGTTATTGTTATATACATATTAAATGTAGGTATATGTAATTATATGTTTACGATTGAGCTCGCCTTCAACTGTATGTATATAAAATGTGTATGAAATCGAACCCATACTCTTTATCTGGAAGCAAAAAAAACTTCGTAAACATCTCTCATTTGAAATCTTTATATTTTTGATATGAATCTTTTAGTTGCTTTCATTAAGGTAACTTGATTTGCGAGCTCATCATTTAAGAGTGCCTAAAAGTATCTCCCTGCTGCGCTTTCAATTATTTATTCATCACTTTGGTGCACCCTGCGGCTTATGCCAATCGCCAATGCTGCGTGATAGGCTCCGATTAACCAGAAAGTTTTCACGCATTTATGTAGAAAAAGAAAGAAAATGTTTCTGTACAAACATCGATAAAAGTATATACATTTCTTGTTTGCTGGAAAAACGGCCTATTTCAAAACTCTAAACTAACAAAAAATTTCCTTTAAAGCTTTCAATAACAAAGCAAGTACACTAAGAAAAGAGTTTAGTTACGTCAACTATATACATATATTTATCTCAACAAATGATTTGGCTATAGTTATAGTTACATTATCTCGTGACCTATCTCGGCAGCCAGTTCGGAAACGCCCTATCTTAGAAAACTTTGAAATGTGATTGAATAACGCCTTATTTCAGAATTTTATTGAAAAACACCCTAACTCAGGGGTGTAGAGCAGGTCGCCTCCGCGCGTTGCATCCTGGGTAACGCCAAATGGCCTGCGGCCTCCACGGCCTCTTAACCTGAACGGTAAAGACCCTGGCTTCGTCCTCTGACTGAAAACGTTTTGGATTTGTCGATCCCTGAGCTGGTGGTTGTGGTATTCTACCACCTGAGTATGCTGGGGTGACACTCAGCAGAAATGGCTGGTGGGCTAATGCCGCAACTGCCCCCGTCCCGTTAAAACCCTGGCAGGCCTCAGGGTACGTTCCAATTCCCGTCGCCGTTAAGTTGGTGGTGTAGGTGCGGTTGAGAGGACTCCCGTCTTTGCGCTGGTCGGCTCTGAACTCATGACCCCATAAGGGCATGGGTCAAATCTCGCCATAGTCTTGTTCAGAGGTAGCTATGGGACCATTTAAAGGCGACTACACGCTCGGGTTTTGGATAGCGGCTCTGAGTGGGGACCCAAAAGAATGTGAAAGATAACAACAACAACAAAAAAACAATACACCAACAAAAAAATAAGCCTTCGAGGGGTGGCGGGGAGTCGAAGCCAACCCCCAAAGCCGGCTCATCTGGGGGGGCTACAGCTCCACCTGCGGTATGCGAGGCGAAACCGCCTCGTTCTACAATTTTTACCTCTGGGGGATCCTCAACGGATATTCGCTCGGGGGGTAAGAACGCGTCGAAGCCGACGCACTTAAATG
>NW_023458558.1:82251092-82409044 GCF_013731165.1 Rhagoletis pomonella | reverse complement strand
GCAGGTGCTGTCGCCACTGGGAAGGCAGGAGTGCCGGAACCGGACTCCGTGGGGGTCTCTAGGCAAGGGGCCGGACTGAGAGAGCGATTAAGGGGGGTGCTAGACGGAATCGCCAGCACCAGCGCGGGCTCCTCTCCCAGTCTTCCGGGTCTGTTCTCGAAGGCTCCCCACAAGAAGCTTTCGGGAATGCCTAAACGGCAAAAATCGTCGGGCCGAAAGGCCTTCTCAGACAGGCGCATGGCTACCAAGATTTTGGAGCGTTATGGCGATCAAGATGCTTCTCAGCTCACTGAGAAACGCTCGAAGTGGGCCAAAGGGGTGCTGTGTGGCCTGGATGAGAAGGCCAAGAACCCGGCGAAAGGAGACGCGAGTGCGCCTCCTACGGGTCCTAAGAGACAAAGGTCTTAAGAGGGAGAAGGCTCCCATGCAAAAAGACCCAGAAATGGGGTTGCGCCTGCTCTGTTCAGCGAAATCGCTAAGCAGGCGGGATCAACTACCCTGGGGGTCCTCGATCGAGGCAGAGAAGATGGCACCATATCCAGGGAAAACTGGAGGCGCGTGGCAGCAGCCATCTCCTCTGTCTTTCTGAAGGTGGTCAGAGGAAACCCTGGTCCACCTCCGCGCTGTGAGGATGGTGGGTGGCATCATGGCACCCACAAAAGAATTGTATGCGCCGACGAGCGGCCGGCATCACTATACAAGTCTGCAGTGTCTTTGGTGGGGGAGGTTTGGGAGGGCGCCAAGCTGGAAGCCGTGGAGGAAAAGGATCTTCCTGCCCGCCCGCTCCCCCCCCCCCATGCCGTCCCCTCCGGAGGAGATTGAGGGAATCCTCCGTTACTGCAACCCGCATCTGCCCACGCAAAACTGGAGGGTTGTCAGATTTGAGGGGTCCGAGGATTCCGAGGAGTCGCATCGGCAAGCGCTGATACTACTCAATGCGGAGTCCCTCGGCCCTCTCGCTGAATCCAGGCGAGTCATCGCCTATGGATTCGAAAGGGTACACCTTAGGGTCTACCAATCCGACTCCAGGGGTGATGGCTCTCAACCTCCTGAGGTTCCGGTAACACGCGAGCCCGCGGCGGAGGAATCCCCCATGAGTATGGAGGTAGAATCCGTTATGTCGGGGGCCGAAAGTGCTGAGGATGCTCTCTCAACGGAGGGATCCGTCGTCAGCATCGGACGGTTCTACGACAGGGCGGAGGAAGAGAGGCTCTTAGCCTCAGTAAATGAGGACGTCGAACTGGCGTGGATGGAGCGGACTTTGGAGGATGAAGATCCTGCAAATAAACCTCCAACACTCTAAGGCGGCGTCCGCAAATCTCCTTATCCACCTTGAGCAAGGTGGACCCGACGTAGTCCTGATCCAGGAGCCGTGCCTAAGCAGTAGCGGTATCTCCGGGATCAGGACGCCTAATTTCAAGCTGATGGTGCAGAATCTAGCAGGTAGACCAAGATCCTGCATGCTCATCAGAAATGGATTCAAAGCACTAATTCTACCTAATTTCAACAACGAAGACATTGTGACTGTCAGCCTGGATAGCGGTGCCAGAAAGCTCTGGATTATATCCGCATACATGGCCCATGACGACGAGGTGGAACCACCTCCATTACTGCTACGTGAAGCCATAGCCGAGCGAGGCGACGGAATGCCGATGTAATTATTGGATCGGATGCAAATTCATGACACTCGTGCTGGGGAAGCTCAGATATCAATGCAAGAGTTGAGTCACTTTTTAATTATATTCTAAGTGAAGACTTATGTATAATAGAGGAAACGAACCGACCTTTATCACCGCGGCAAGGCAAGAGGTCCTTGACCTCACCCTAGCCTCATCTTCTGAAATATTCCGAGTTTCCGACTGGAGGGTTCTTAATGATCACTCCTTCTCGGACCATAGGTATATCCAGTTTTTTTCTGGACGAAGATCGTCCCAAAAGTATCCCCTTTAGGAACCTTAGGAGAACAAACTGGGAACCCTATAGTAAAAAACTTCGGGAACTACTCCTAGAGGCCTCCCAGGAGAGCTTAAGCACCGAAGGCTCGATTGATGCTATGGTGGATAAGTTTACATCAGCTTGTAGGAGCGCCGTCGAAATCTCATGCCCGCTGAGTAGACCTGGGGGCAAAGTACGACCAAAATGGTGGACGGTGGAGCTCTCAGAACTCAGGGCGACGAGTAGACGCCTGTTCAATAAAGCCAGGAAGAGTGGACAACACTCCGACTGGGAACTCTATAAGATCGGAGTAGGCATCTATAAGTCCGAGATAAGAAAGGCCAAAAGCGAGTCATGGAGAAACTTCTGCGAAGCCGTAGAAGGTTGTAGTGAATCATCTCGATTTAGGCGAATCCTTGCGAGGTATCCCGTACCCTTGGGATACCTGAGGGACGAAGAGGGCAACTGGGCGATGAGTGGAGAGGAATCGCTTAAGCTACTCCTTGACACTCATTTCCCAGGAAATTCTGCATCGCGTGAACCCACCGGTGTTGGAAAGGGCGAATGCTCTACCTCCTCCTCCGGTGAACTACTGGAGAGGCGCCGACTGCTCTGGGCAATCGAATCTTTTAAGCCCTTAAAGTCCCCTGGACCGGATGGCATCATTCCTGCGCAGCTGCAAAAGGCTGTGGAGATCTCGTGTCGTTGGCTCACCCCTATCTATGCGAGCTGCCTAGAAAGAGGGTACATCCCGGGGGCTTGGAGGTGCGTAAGGGTCACGTTCATCCCCAAAGCAGGAAAGAACTCTCATGTATCCCCGAGGGACTTCAGACCTATCAGTCTCTCATCTTTCTTATTGAAGACTTTTGAGAGACTGATTGACCTGCACATAAGAAACAGGATTCCTCGAGAGCGTTTTAGCCCCTCTCAGCACGCCCACCTGAAAGGTAGATCCGTGGAATCTGCCCTGCACTCAATCGTCAAAATTATAGAGTTGTCTCTTAAAAACAATGATTTTGTAGTGGGACCTTCCTTGATATCGAGGGGGCTTTCAATAATGTCCTTCCCGGGGCGATAATAAGAGCCCTTACTAAGCTCGGAGTCGAGAGCTACCTAGTAAGGCTCATCTCACACATGCTGCACGACAGAACTGTCACAGCGGAATGGGGCAACGCCTCTGAACAGCGTAAAGTTAGCAGAGGCACCCCGCAGGGAGGCGTCCTTTCACCCTTCCTCTCGATAGTCGTGATAAACGACGTCCTGGAGGAATTGGAAAGGACTGGATGCAGGATTATTGCCTACGCGGATGACGTGGCGCTCATCGACAGAGGAAAGTTCTTGAACACTCTGTACGATCTTATGCACGGGTACCTAAACAGGGTCACAAATTGGTCCGCTAGCTGCGGGCTTGCTGTCAATCCTGGAAAGACGGAGCTCGTTCTTTTTACCAGGAGGTACAAAAAGCCTCAGGCCCAGCTGCCCTCGATAGGGGGTGTTCCACTTGTCCTCTCTGACAGGGTCGAATTCTTGGGCGTGATCCTGGACGGGAAGTTGTCATGGAAACCTAATATCGAGGAACGAGTGAGGAAGGCATCGGTGGCCCTCTACTGCTGCAAGAATGCCATAGGGAAGAGATGGGGCCTCTCCCCAAAAGTGATGCACTGGCTATATGAAACCATAATTAAGCCAATAATGTTGTATGGGGTCATCGTCTGGTGGAGTTCACTGGGCAGCACGCGTGCAAGGGGCAGCCCTCATTGGGATCAGCGGGGCGCTCCGAACCACTCCAACCTTAGCGCTGAATGATATGCTCAATGTCGCACCTGTCGACATTTCGGGCAAAGTAGCGGCGGTTCGCTCAGCCATTAGGCTCAAAAGCTCTGGGTTCTCTTTCAATCCAGCGCACGGGCACTCGACGATTCTCGAAAGCTTCGACTTCGTGCTGAAAGAAATGGACCGCAGTCACCCGAGGCTGGCCCCTAAAGGATCCTTCTCCCCGCATATCCCCTCAAGGGATGAATGGAAGAAGGGTAGTCTCTGGAGAAAAAATCCAATAAATATCTTTACGGACGGATCGAAGCTGGAAGGGAGAGTTGGAGGAGGTGTCTACTGTCAGGAACTCTCAGTAGATCTTACTTTCAGACTGCCGGATCTCTGCAGCGTCTTTCAGGCAGAGGTGGCCGCTATAAAAGAGGCAGCCGATTAGCTATGCATCAATGTACTGTCAACAAGGAGGGTAAATATATACACTGATAGCCAAGCGGCAATCAGGGCGCTGGGATCGCTAATGGTGTGTTCAAAACTGGTTGGAAAATGCCTGGCTTCTCTCTCAACTGCCTCGGAATACTTCCAGATCAAGCTGATCTGGGTCCCGGGACACAGTGATATCGCGGGATACTGCAGGGCTGATGAACTGGCCAGGCACCCTTGAGGCCATAAACTCGGGCAGGGAGGATATTGGAGTTCCGTTTGCAACCTGCGGCCTACTTTTGGACAGATGGGCTTACGGTCAGCTCAGCGAGCGCTGGGGAAAAAACCCCGACTTGCAAAGCTGCAAGGTTCTTCTGGCCGGTTGTGGACCGCAGGCGGTCAAGGAGCTACTGCAGCTGGCTAAGCGTCAGCTCTCGATTTTCACAGGCGTACTGACCGGACACTGTCCAATAGGAACCCACGCGGTGCGACTCAATATCGTCACGGATCCCTACTGCCGCAGTTGCCTGGAAGACGAGGTGGAATCATCTCATCACTTCCTACTCAACTGCCCGGCATTCGCTAGATTCAAGCATCTCGGTGCGCATTTCATCCGGAGTAGACATCAGCTGTTTGAAGAACTAAATTATGAGCACCCAGCGCTTCTTGTAATTTTTACGCAGTTACCGTTCAAACGAATTTCTCCCTTATATAATGTGGTAGCACAATGGACAACCAAATGGCTAAGTGAGTCCCCTTTGCGGGTCTGCCACCGTTACCTAACCTAACCTAACCCTAACTCAGAATTTTGTTGAAAAACACCCTATCTCAGAATTCGGTTCAAAAACGTCATATCTCAGCTAAAAATACTCTGCCATTTTGAATCGGCTACTGAGATATTCTTGAGTCAAATTCTGAGAGAGAGCGTTTTTCAACCAAACTCTGAAATAGGGCGTTCTTCAATCAAATTCTGAAAGAGGGCGTTCTTGCAAAGTTTTCTGAGATACAGCGTTTCGAACTGTGATTGCTAATGCGAATGCGAATGATAGCAATAGTATTAAAAAAGCTATAATAAACTTAAGTAATCGTTTTTATTACTTAAAAATTTTGTAAGTTATTAGAACATTGAACGAGTGCTTAACCTATACAGTGTTTTATTCTAGTAGTCAAAGTTCAAAAGGGGCATATTATATTTCAAAAAAAGTAATTTTGCTGCCTTTTCTCCCATGAGGCGATTTCTTAGAGGCTCGTATATAAGGCCGGCTGCACTGAATAATTGCTCACATGCCGTATTTTAGTTGAGTTTTCCCCCAATCGAGAGGATTTTCACCGAGATGAGGTCGTTTTTCTTTAAGATAGGCCTTCAATTGAGCTTTAATTTCCCATTTTTTAATGTCTCCAGATTCTTAATTCGAGCCTTCGCTTTCGCTGGAAGAATCTGAAATGATTTCTAGGTTGCTTATAAGACTTTTAGCAGTACTTTTTGAAGGCCCATCAATGTTGCTTGATATACTACTTAACCGTTTAGCGCCTGAAGCTAAAAGCCGGTTATTGTTCGCACCCTGGTTAAACAGACTTAGTGCCATTTCAACAATATTAGAGTAGACTCTATGCCCATGTACACATTCGCATTCGCAAAACATTCTTATCATTTGATGCGAATGCGAATGTCGAATAAGAATGTGTAAAATGATGCGAATCATTCGCGTAACGAATGCAAATGCAAATATTCGCAACTTTTTTAGTAATTCGTTTAACTTTTTAAATAATTTGACTTTTAAAACAGGTGTCAACCCCATTTAAACACCTCAAAAATATTCTTAGTATTCAAACCAAACTAAAAATTTTTCAACACTTTTTCGTTTGACATCCGTTTTGTAATATTTCATGTTTATATATACATAAGTTAACTAAATTCGACATTGGATGGCAACCCTTTAAAAAATATTTTGAAACTAAACCATTCTTCAATCTATTTTGTCTGCCACCCAAATTTTTACACATATTTATATTACCCATTTGCCCAGATTTACGTTGAGTTTAATTTTTTAACCCTTCGTCTATCGTCTTCGTCTACACCAAATGAGCTCCTTTACTTTTTATATTTTCAAGTAGTCTTTACTTATTTGATCATGCCAATTTTTTTTAAGTAATTGGGAATGTGTCTAGCGTGAACTGCCAGCCCAGATCCATTGGAGCTGCAGTATTATATAGGGGTCCAATGGACCCGAGCGGTAGTTAGTACTAGTTTGTTTTGCGGTAGATAATGGGTTAAACAGATGGCAACCCTCATAATTATATTTCAGAAATAAAGCCTTTTAAACCGATTTTGACTGAATTAACTTAATAAATATCTTTAATTTAACTTTTTAAACGGTCATCAACCCTATCTATACACCTCCAAAAAACATTCTTAGTGTTCAAACTGAAGATTTCTTAGCAATCTTTCGTTTGAAATTTTTTGATATTTCAATGTGTAAAAGTTAACTAAATTCGACTTTTTAAACAGGTGGCAACCCTTTTAAATAATATTGAATAAACGGAAAACTCCGCTTTTTGAATTTGATTAAAAAGTTGTCCCGGGAAAATTTCTCATTTCGTAGACGCAACCATAAAAATTGAAAATGTATTCCACTGAACGTGTCCAAAGTGCGTTTTGACGAGTGACCACCGTATATTTGCTTGACTGAATAAATAATTAAATAAACTAGTTTTAATGCAAATGTGTATAGTGTACAACAATTCAGCATCATTTCGGGAACGCTGTTTGTAAAGGTGTTTAGGTTAAAATCATATATTTTTCTTAATATCATGATATGTCATCGCGGCACCTGTAAAGCAGCTATAAAAAAATATTTTTGGCTGTAAGCCTTCTTAAGCCTCTTTCTTTTGACGCCCATATCACAATCTTATCAATTTACTTAGACTGAAATTTTCAAACAGGTGGCAACTGTTTAATTTTTTTCTTTCTATATTTTAAGTTAGGCCTCTAGCAATACATCGGTGAAAACTGAATTCTAATGCATACATTCGTTTTCGAGTGCAAACATACAGACAGACAGTAAGACAGACAAAAATTCTAAAAATGGTGATTTGACTCCTGGTGCTCTAATAAAGACCCCCCACACTAATTTTGCTTTAATATCTAACTGAACAGACATCGACCTGTTACAATTTTATTATATGTATAGATAATTATTTTATTCTATTGTGTTTGTCCGAAGAAGCCTTAGAAGCCAGTCATAAGAATATAAGGAACGCGTGATTTTCCCATACAAGGAAAACGACGAGAGATTTAATGGCTCTATTGTTATTAATTCAGGATCCGGAACTATCATCACTTAGGTCTACAAAAAAATAAAATATGAATTGGAAGAAATTGAGATATAAGTACATTTTAAAAGACAACATTATAAATTACATTTAAAATAAGTTATCTTATTTATTGGGGCAATTTGGAAACATTTTCATTTTGGGTATTTTTCATATTTATTTATGATCCTTTTTAAATAAAATATTAAATTATACATTTTTTTCAATAACTATTTCCTGATACCAAATGAAACAAAATATGCTAAAGAGTTAAAAAGTTTAACTTTATAAGTTATTATTAGTTTTTAGTACATTCTGATAACAAGTGTAGTTAAAATCTAGTTTTATAGAAAAATGATATACGGGAGGGAGGTAGTCATGTTCTTGCATGGAACTAAACGAAATTCGCCACATAGACTCTAATTTTAGCTTTATTCTGTTTATAATTGTTGCCAAAACTTCGTATTTTTCTTAATTTACATATTCTGAACCAGGACAACAAATTTCTTTTTTTCTGCGATATCTGCGCTAGTTTTGGCGATTCACTGTATGGGGACGAAGCATTATGGGACAGGACCAAAATCTTTTCCCGACGCTCCCGATAAAACCCACAACCTCTGTAAATTCAGAAATTCTTCCTTAAATAAGTTTTTGAAATAAGCACTTTTTATGTTTTATTTACACGAAAATGAACAGCAAAGCAAAATAAATAAAACAAGTAAAAAAGTATAAGTTCGTGCGGAGCCGAACATTAAATATCCGGCGCAAGTATTAAATATATGTATTTCGCCTTTCCGAAAACTACCGTGGTGAGCAGGGGTAGTTTTACCTCAATTTTAAACATCTTCGATAGAACGTTCAGGTAGATATAATGATATAAACTTATATAGTCATATGTGGGCGGTATCACGCTCATTTTCCGAAATTCCAAATAATGTTACTTCTTTTCAAGGGATTGTTTTTAGTATCAATTTTGAGTAAGTTAGCATACTTAAATTTTGAAATATTGAAGTTTCAAGCATTTCTGAAATTTGCCGTTAGATGAAAAAAGACCGTAATTTAGTCCGATTTCAATAATTTTCAACGTTTTGATTTTATGTGGCAAACAAAATAACCATACCGAGTTTGGTACAAATTGGTAGAAAGGTTACCGAGATACATATATGTGATCAAAAGTGGGCGGTGCCACGCCCATTTTCTAAAATTGTATCATAAACGTATTCCTTGGTAAAGGATCATTGCAAGCATCAATTTTGAATACAGTAGCTGAAGTATTTACTGATTTATCGAAGATTTCCTATTTCTCTAAATTACCGTTATATGGGATGTGGGCGTGGTTACTGTCCGATTTCAAAATTTTTTAGCCATTTGGTATGCTGTACCATGGCCAACAACTGTGCCAAATTTGGGAGAAACTGGTGGAGCGGTTACCAAGATATACACATGTAATCATAAGTGGGCGTGGCTACGCCCATTTTCCTAAAATTTATAATATTCCTATTTTTCGTCTAAAATTGACTGAAAATATCAATTTTGAGTGAATAATCTTCAGCAGTTACTAAATTATCGCAGTTTTCGTATTTCTGAAAACTACCGGTATATGGGAGGTAGGCGTGGTTATTATCCGATTTTGCCCACTTTCAATACCATCCGTCCTACGCCCGAAAGAAGTACACATACCAAGTTTCTTTATGATATCTCAATTCTTACTCCAGTTATCGTGTGCACAGACGGACGGACGAACGGATAGACAGTCACCGCTTAATCGATTTCTCTTTCCATTCTGATCATTTATGTATACATTTGTCTATATCTATCTCGATTCGTTTTGCCTGTTACTAACAGCCGTTATGTGAACAAAGTTATAATACCCTTGTGCACAAGTGCGCTCGGGAATAAAAATAATCGGAAGATGCCAGATTTTTTATTTGTTAAAATTAATTTGAAAGACATGTGAATTTAACTTAGTGATAAATTTCGGGACCCATGGGACCCGCGGTATAATTGTGAAAAACCTCGGGTTGGGCGGGTTCGAGACTTAAAAATTGAATTTCGGGATGGGCGGGATCGGGATTGAAATGTTTGTCCCGTGTCGAACTGTAGTTTGAATCAACACCACACGCGATTAGTGCATTTTTACAGATAAACAAGTACTTTGAACACATGTGTATATGTGTTAACTTAATTTTCACCGCTGTGTATGTTTGGTATACATATGTACACTTTCTTAATTATGAAATATCCGTGAAGTGCAAAATGTTTCATTTTAATATGGGCATATGTATTTGAATTGAATATTTCCATTGTACTTATGTACACTACTTTTGTTTTCACTTGAATTAAATGCGTTTTTATTTGATTTTACTATTTTTCCCTCAGTGTATACTCAAATACATGAATGCCAAGGTTTTTGTATGAAGGTATTATTTTTAATCCTTCTGCAGTGTTTGGAATTTACCACTTTCTATAATGTTTTGGGTAATTTTGACACAACTATAGAAATTAGGCAATTTTAAGAAAAAAAACGATATTTCAATTTGAATAACTAAAGTTAAGATTTTATTTATCATATTCAAATACTTTATCGGAAAGTACTGTATGCTTAATACCAAATAATAATTTTGGTCAAAATGCAGTGTTTGGTATTTAGCCCTTCCTATAATATTTTGGGTCTTTTTCAAAGTAACAAAAAACCAAAGCAACTCGAAAAAAAAACTTGTCAAAGGCCAGCAAAGCAAAAATATTTATGCTTTGTCTGTTGTGCTGACAATTCAAGAAACAAGAAATTGGAGTTCAAAAGGTTTAAAAGACCTCCCTTTAAAATAAAAAGCCAAGAGCAGCAAAAATACCAATGGCATTAGTTCTCGAATAGATTGACTAATGCGAGATTAAATTCATAATTTGTTCTCATGCTATCTCCATAGAACAGGAGGAAATAGTAAGAGGTCAGTGGGCAGCATAGAATTTAATCATTTCAGCAGACACGGGGAATCAATGGCTTCATTGATGACATTATAAGTAAACGACCGGCATAAAACTGACTTGCGGTTTTCTAGATATTGAGCATAAGGGGGGCAGTTCATAAAGGGACGGGTTCCACAATATTTATATAAACAGCTGGGGCAAGCTGGAGAAATATTTATTGAATACTAGCAATACCGGTGCGCTTCGCTACACCCTACAAGTTTTTAGTTGCAATTCTAGCTAAATGCATGAAAAAATACCTTGATATCAGAAACATATTACAACATTTACTTATCGACTGGTTGCTAACCCGTGAACATGCAGCATATTTGTAAGATATGAGCTATGCAGATATAGACTTTCTGCTTAAACTTTTAAAGAAAAATAATCAAGTGAATTTAAGTACATATGTATTCAGCAGACTAAATGATGTCAACTTCGTGTTTGATTATAGTATCAGCAAATATTTTCAACTCGATTTACTTTGGTTCAGTTCTGAAAAACTTCGTTAGATAAATAAGCATCAATATTTTTGTCCCTCATCACTACAAGTGTTTTTAATCGAATCAGACCGTAAATACAGTTTAGAAATACCTCGACTCCAGCGCCATCCATCGGTATGCATAATAGATATGAGTACAAATATATGTTTTGAATCTTAACCAGAGCTGGAAGATAATTATTAGCCAAATGCTCGCATAATAACACTTATCGAAGGAGAAATACAGTAGCAGCCTTAGATTAACCGCACCCTTTTTCACAATGCCTTATTAGTTGCTCTCAGAGATAAACCTTTACTGATGCAAAATAAAAATTTTTCTCAGTCAAGGAGTAATATAAATTAAAAATAACAAGTAAAGAAGTATACGTTAGGGCCAAACCGAGCTTTATATGTATACCCGGCGCAGGTATCAAATATCGTCGCAGCAGGGGTGTTTTCCCCGATTTTAAACGTTATTTAGCGTCCTCAGTTATTGAAGTATCGGAGTTTTCGTAAGTCTGAAATTTACTTTTAGTCCGATTTGAATAATTTTCAACGTATTCCTTTTCCATAACAAGGTTTTTAACTGCCCCGAGTTTGGTATACAGTGATAAATCGCCTACCCAGATAGACATTTGTGCCATAAGGGGGCGGGGCCACGCCCACTGCTCAAAAATTCATAATAATCTTATTTTCAGCTAAGTGGTTATTGCAATAATTGATTTTATGTGAATTAGCTTTACCAGTCACTGATTTATCGTAGTTTTCGTGTTTCTGTAAATTACCGGTATATGGTAGGTGGGCGTGGTTAAAGCCGATTTGACCCATTTTAAATGCGAAGCTGCCTTGAATGAAGGGCAACCCACATACCAAATTTCGTTGAGATATCTAAATTTTTGCTCGAGTTATCGTGTACACGGACGGACGAACACCCACATATGGCTTAATCGACGTCTAAAGAGACGTATGTATACATTTGTCTATACAAGAGGTGTCCAGCCCAGTTCTCACCGAGGGCTACTTTGAAACCATTGCTATGCTTTGCTGGCACCGGCTAAATTACCTTCAATTAATTGATCCCTATAAAACCTTTATTTATCAATAAAATTTATATAACTAGCTAAAATAAAGGAATGCACATATGTAAAAAAAGAAAGTTGTATTGTGACAACAACAATTTCCTCTTAATTGATAAAGCAGTGTTTCCATATGATTCATAGATCGACTTTTTGTGAAGAGATAACACTGGTTCCATAGAGAGCATATCGTTACCTGAAATGCAAAAGACCGTAACTAAGAAAAACCTTATCATCGAATTAAAAGCCCCCGCAACGTTTGACGCAAAAAAATAAAGAAATGTTCCGCGTGATGCGCGGATTGCACCCCGCAAGAATTTCCGAGTCCAAAAAAGGGCAAACGACGGTAGAAGGTGACAGGTTTTTACTTTTTCTGCCAACTGTCTCCTTCATATGTCGATTTGATCGACAAACGCTGAGATTGCAGTCGTAATATCTGAAAACTTTTATTGTGACTAAATATATAGCTTTGCAATAATATCATTTTCAATTGACAAATGGCGTAGTTCGATAAAGAGTATTCTTCTACCATCTTCTTGTTTGGGGGCGTCTAAAATACAGGTCGCGAGCTACTGGGCGCCCGCGAACTACCGGTTGGATAATATTTGCCTATATCTATCTCAATTCTTTTTAGCTGCTACAAATACATCTGCTTCGGTTGTATACTTACATTTCATATGTAAGCACAACTTAGCTTCTCCTTGATCCTTAATCTATTATTCAGGCACGTTGTGCAATTTCCTACCCGCATCAAGATTACCTCCTATCCGCATAAAAATGACCTACTACCCTGGTACCCGAGTAACCAAAACCTCCTGCCCGGGTACCTGTATAAAAAAAACGCTACTGAACAACCCGGATTAATATTACCCTCTAAGCGGATATCGCGTTAAAGATAACCCGCTACCCACATACCCTGATATACATATATTAACCTCGACTGAACGATCAAGAATAACCCGCTACCCAAGTACACAGATAAAATATACCCCTAACCGGGTACTCGGATAAGATAATAGCCTATCCGGGTACGCGGATAAACATACCACCCTACCCGGCGAATCTGGTACATATAACCCGCTATCAGGTACCCGGATAACGATAGTCGCCTACCCGGGTACTTGGGTAAAAACAACCCTATATCCGGGTACCATTGTAAAGATGACCCACTACCCGGGTGCCGAACAAATATAACCAGCTATCAGCAACCCGCCTACCTACCGCGTACTTGAATTTCGGGTTATATTTGTCCGGGTACCCAGGTAATGGATACACGGATAACCCGTATCCGGGTACCCGTATAAAGGTATCCCGCTACCCGGGACCCCGGCCAAATATAACCCGCTATCCGGGTACCCGGATAAAGATAATCGCTTACCCGGGTACTCGTCATACCAGTCCAGCGCTGTCCTGTCTCATATTTACATATTTGAATATGTTTGTTTTTATACGTTTTCTGCTCAGTTTAAAGTGAAAATTATTCCTCTTAAATAAATCTGATTCATAACCGCCAAATCTTCTTTTCGGAATTATCCACGTTTCCTTTATGTGTACTAGTTTTCAGTCTGAATATTACCTATGTATTACACTAGTTAACACTTTTTCAGCTGCCTCATATATATAACACACTGAATATATGCTCTGAGATGTATGTTATACGTAGAAATTAACAATTTAGTATCTACTTAATGACAAAATAAATGTATTAAAAACAAGTTAATTGTCTATTTCCAAAATACTTACTTCGCCTTAATGCTTTCCTCGTCTTGTTGCACTCAGAAAAGTGGACTCGTCACATGCTTTACAAATAGAGTTAGGAGACCAAGTCCTGTTATTTTTTTATAGGCATGATGAAGAAGTCGAAATATCTAGGAATGTGTTTACGTAGTTTTGACGAATTCAGAAGCATATGAGAACATACATACATAGGGTAAGTTTCTCAGTCATTAGTTAACTATTAGAAAAGCAGCACTTGGTTAACAAGTGGATGTATACTGCCGTCCCTAAATTGGAGCGCTAAGCGTTGCGTTTTCCAATGTCAACGAGTGTCAACGCGCGCTATCCCCCAAATCAACGCGGCGTAATTTCTTACGTTTTCTCATTTCCTCTCGTTTTTATTCTCGTTTCCTCTTTCACTGTTTTGTTCTGTCCCTTTCTTTTCATATTCTGCATCCAACTTCAACACGTAACGCCCTGTCAAAAATGAAAATTCCATTTGCTTAGCGCTAGCGCCGCGTTATTGTGGGATGCTCCATACAAATTGTACGGGCATGAGAATTTTTGACAAATGATTGGCGCTTGGCGCGCCAATTTAGGGACCGCAGTTAGTTAACTGCAGTCAACCATTAGTCAAACTGATACTGTGAAATGAAAAATGGTGGTTTAACATTAGCATAGAAGTTAACTAATGACTGTGAAAATGGCCCATGGTTATGTATAGATATACATTCTCCACATCAGGGGCGCATCCAGAAAACTATTTGAAATGAACAATGGTTAAAGCTTGCTGTGTTCAGTTAATGCACAAAGCAGGTGACATCTTTCCTTCTAGTGCCTTATTTGACTTCTTTATCAAAAGTTAAAAATGTATGTATTTAGAAAACAATATTCAGTAAATGTATTTGTAATAAATTCGGTTGTATAATGGCCAAACTCTAGCATATCTACTGTGAGTTCAAAGAATTATATAGGCTGCAAGTTTAAAATCGAAGCCTTTGTGCTGTCTTATGTTTTAAAGTACCTATTGGAGATAACCTGTGGATATACATAAATCATACATACATACCATACATGCAACATGGACTAATCACACTAGTACACATATGTTTCGTTTAGGTATTTCGGTGCCATTTCAAAAATTAAGCAACCCTAGCGGCAAAAAAATGAGTTAACTAGGCTCATGCCTGCTGCCTTAGCATCTCATTGCATTCAAAACAGAGTTTTTGTAAGCGTGTTTGTCCAATCGGAATATGAGCATCAATATAAGCAGATTCCACCAAATATGCAATTGTAAACGCCAATCTGAGATATATTACGCCGCAACTTTCCAACAGATGTCAGTGTTATCGGTTTGCTGAATTTCATCTGTCACAGCTGTGCAGCGTTTTACAGCTGTTTTATCATCTACATCGCAGCCATTTTGAATTTATCTGTAAAATATCATGAAGCATTCAGAATACTACAATCCAGTAAAGCGCACAGTGAAACCTTTCCAAAGCATCGCATCTCCGTCCTTTTTATTCAGCCAGTTGCTGCTGTGCCAGCATACACATGTACATACATACATATATGCCAGTATGGGAAAAATATAAAAAACACAGGCGTGGCGTTTGCGCTTGGATGTGTATGAGCAGGCCATACGGCTGTCACTTTATAAAAGTATATAGGTATAAGAGTAATCTCCAACCTCCGCCTTTTAAACCATTCGAGAGAGATGCTCCGGATAGAACGTTCCGAGTAATCGGACGGCGACAACTTTTTTCGAAAATCAATTAATTCTTTTGTAATTTTCTTCAGTTACTTAACTAATATATGTATGTATGCATCTGCATGCACTTGTGTAATTAACTTTCTGATCTTAGCGTGATTGTACATGTTGTTGGGAATATATTTCAACCATTGAAACAAAAATTAATTTCTAAGATATCGTGAGTCTCAGTGCTTAAGTTTCTATTTGACATTTTATTAAACATGCGCTATTCCAAATACTCACGCCGCCAGTTTCCTATCAGATACAAACGCACACCAAAATTGAAGGCCATACATTAAGAAATATGTAACATTGGTAACTTAGATATGTCAATCAAGATCTTTCGTGAATCCATTTATCTTATCTATCTTACAACATACGTGATAACATGCACATACATAGGACAAAAATCACATTAACAAATAAATTATATAAATAGGGTGCATTCCAAAACGTCAAAATACAAAGCATCGGTCTCTTTTATTTTTAAACCGCACTAGCAGAAAAAGCCTAACTTACCCAACCTAGTTGAAAATTTGTATCTACCCGTGGTTGAAATCATTTGGCACTATAATCTGCTGAGGTTTAGAAATAACATTAAAAATTTAAATATTTAAAAAATTTTTTTTTTAATTTGTTTGGGTATGCAGTTTTGTAGCCCATTAGTGCAAGTCTTAAGCGATTGCAAAATTGGCGTTATTTTTTTTAATTTTCTTTGAAAATGGTTTTGCGCATTTTCTTCCTTAAGAAAAAAGTGCAAAAAGCCGTCAGCATAAAAAATCAACGCAATTTTGCATTAGCTTAAACGCTGCACTTTGTTATACTAAAATTGGGCTCTAAAACTGCATACTCAAACAAATTCTAAAAAACAAAAAATTTAAAAAAAATTCTAATTTGTAATGTACTCATTTTACTCAACGTCGGTGTATATAAAAAATCATAACTCAAATTGTTGTAGAGTGCACCCATAACACTATACTTAAATATTGCGCAACACTCAGAGCTACCATTGTGATTTTTTTTATTTTTTTGAGATGGCATATTTTCAAAAACCAATTTTTTTTATCAAAAAATTTTTATGTAAAAATTAAAAAAAAAATGTTTAAATATTTCATTTCATAGAGAACTTTGATGTGTATATGGGTATTTTTTTTTTAAATCGCCCCTTTTTTTTTCTTCGCCCCTTGAGCTATTTGGAAAACTATTAAATAGATTTGTTTTGGTTTTTGTGCTGTAAAGTTTTTAAAAATGTACTAATCAAGCTCAAATTTCATATTTGTTTATTATTTATGTTTGTCCATCAACCCTAAAAATTTGAAACAAATTTAACACATTCAGGGCTATCACAGAATCCATCGTAGCTTCGATTTTCGTGAAATCTACGAAAGTGCTATCACAGAATCCGAATGGCTACGAACGTAAATTCGAAATTCGTAGAGAGCCTTCATTGAATCCGTTCGTAATGAAGATTCGTACAGATACTCTACGACGAGATTATGCTGTCGGAACAAAATTTAAAATCACTCAATCTTAAAAATAGTGGAAGAAAGCTGCATTATTTTTAATATTAAATATTTATTATACTCCAAATTTGTTATAGTTTGATATAATTCCGTATATTTGTGTAAGCGTAGACGTAAAATACCAATGCTATACATACATACATATGTACATACACGCATTCATCTGCTAGACGCTATTTAATATTTTGCATGAATCGAGGAAATAATAGTTTACCAACAATTTATTAGGAAATAAACCTAATTACTTTAATATCATAAAAATTAATTAAAAAAAAAAAAATTTCTATTTAAAATAATAAAATCTAAGCTAAAAATAAACTAAAAAATTATTTATTAAAAAAATAAACAAAAATTAAATAAAAAAATAAAAAAATCTCCACTGCCCCACGACTCGGACTCGAACTCGGCTCTCTCAATTGGCAGTCTAGTGCTTTGCACACTCGGCCATTGCGCCTGATTGGGCAGCGTGAGCAAAATGACATACATAAATGTCTGTTGTTTCCTTTGCACTAACTGATTTCGAATCAGCATTCGAAGCTGGCAACGATATTTTCGAGTTCACTCGGATTCAGTGATAGCAATTTTTTCATATTCGTAGCGAGCATTTGAATTCGTAGATTTTCTACGAGGGATTCCGTGATAGCCCTGATTAAGTGTGAACCCCTTCCATTTTGGTATGGCACACCCCATATATACGTTTTAACAGAAACTTAGTCCCCAAAAGTTTAGAAATTATGAATTTAAATTACAGAAGGAAAATAAAAACTTAAGTACGTAGGCCTGATGAAGCATTTTTGAATTATATTATGTATATAATTTTAGTTCTTTACAATCCCGCCCATACACCGGGTGTCCCAGACCAGAAAATGTTTTTATTGGAAAACGGAAAAATATGAATTACCAAGGCGGGAATGCTCTATTTTTTGGTCGTATTACTGACTTCCGGTTTCAACCGGAAGTGGGTTAAACAGACCGGAAGTTCATTATCTTAACCGGAAGTCCATTCCAGAGAAACGTTTCTGACAAAAGTTACGTATTTTTGAATGCAAATTCCCAATCTGTGGTGAAAGCATGTATGTCCTATTTAGAAAATGGACTTCCGGTCCAGCCACATGTTGAATATTTGTTAATTTTGAAGTGAAACTTCTTTAGCGGCTGTTGGTTGGTTGGGAGGAAATTGGCAAATTCAACGGAAATTGCACACGGAAATGGTGCAACGGAAATGATGCAACGGAAATTATGCAACCGAAATGATTGGAGCTGAAACGAGTGCTTCTTAAATGTATGCACATGGTATTAATTTAACAAAAACTTGCCTATAAAAGGTTACAAAATAACAATTAGAAAAAGACCAATACAAGAATGAAAGTAAAGGTGAGTACGTACATAGACAAAGAAAAGGTAAGGATAAGGTAAAAATTAAGATCAAGGTAAATTTAAACACTTTACATATATATCACCATATCACCATACATATATAAGGGCACAGGTGAAGGGGAATATGTAGATGAAGAAAATGATACAAATAAAAGTAAAAACAAAGATAAATATAAAGAAAAAGATGAGGATGAGGATACTGATAAAAGTAAAGATGAATATAGAGGAAGAAAGATTAAAATAAAGGTAATTATAGAGAAAAGGGTATAGATGGAGACCCAGTGACTCAATGTGTGACCTATTTTGGGACTTTAGAGATTTTCGGGATTCTCGGGACTTATCGATATAACATTCAATATTTTTATCGGTTTTGTTATCGAAATTTTTATCGATATTTTTACCGATTTTGCTATCGATATCTTCGGAACTTATCGACATATTAATCGATATTTTTTATGGATTTTGTTGTCGATATTTTTATCGATTTAGGTATCGATTTTATTATCCATATTTTTAACGATTTTGTTATCGATATTTTTTATCGATATTGTTATTGGTTTTGTTATCGATATTGTTATAGATTTTGCTATCTATATTTTTATCGAATTTGTTATCGATATTTTTGATCGATTTTGTTATCAATACTGTTATCGATTGTGTTATCGATTATTTATCGATTTTTTTTATCAATTATTCATTGATTTTGCTATCGATAATTTATCGTCTTTGTTATCGATTTGGTTTCGACTTTCTAATCGATTTTTGTGATCGATTTTTTTGTCGATTACTTTTTTGTTTTTGTTATCGATATTTTGATAGATTTTGCTATCGATGTTTTTATCGATTTTGTTATCGATATTTTTACCGAGTTTGTTATCGATTTTCTAATCGATTTTGCTACCAATATTTATATATTAATTTGCGTACAACGAAAAGACCCTGCGTCTTACTGTACCTATGAGATGTTATAATAATAATAATAATAATAATAATAATAATATTATTATCAATTTTGCCATCGAAATTTTTATCCAATTTGTCATCGGTGATGTTATCGATATTTTTATCGGGTTTGTTAACGATATTTTGTTGGATGTTACTATCGATTTTGTTAAATAAAATGAAGATAAAGGAAAACAATAACATAAATGTAATTAGAACGAATAGGGGTAGAGGTAGGGATCTAGATAAAACAAGTAAGAGCAGCGCTGTCTTCGGCTATGCCGAAGGCTTCATACCTTTCATGAACATCTGCAAATTTTACTTTGACAGATTACTGCTTTTGAATACATCTGCATACATCGATAGAGGAGTTACATACTTATATAAAAAATCGCATCTAAACAATCAGAGGTATGGAAGATATACTTTATATGGCACCAATCTAAGTGATTTTCACTGCTATGTGATCGGTATGTAAACCGGTAACACAATTTATTGGGTTTAGTTTCCTACATAAAGGAGATATATGGCAAAAACTGGTATCTGAACAATCACTGCTATAGGAGATAAAGCTTATACAGCATAGATTTTGATGATTTTCTCAGTAGACTTTGTATTATTATTTATAAAATATCTTACGAAATTTATCGGTTTTAGCTGTTCAAATAAAGGAGTTTTACCGTAAAATCCCATATCTGAACAATCAGATGTATGGAAGATCTATGTTGTAGTCATCCGATCCTTGTTATATTCACTGTAAGTATTCTGTAAATAATGAGTGAAAGTGGTGCGAAATTTCATGTTCCTAGCTGCATAAATGGAGGAGTTATGATAAAAGACCTCATATCTGAACAATCAGTTGTATGGGGTCTGCAGGGTATAGTGACCCGATCTTTGTTATTTTCACTGTAAGTCTTCTGTTGATAATGAGTGAAAATAGCGTGAAATTTCATGGTCCTAGCTACATAAATGGATGAATTATAACGAAAAATCTCATATCTGAACAATCAGTTGTATGGGAGCTTTAGGTTATAGTTACCCGATCTTTTTAATTTTCACTGTAAGTTTTCTGTTAATAATTATTGAAAACAGTGCGGAATTTCATGTTCCTAGCGATATAAATGGAGGAGTTATAACGAAAAATTTTATATCTGAACAATCAGTTGTATGGGGGCTATAGGTTATAGTGACCCGATCTTTGTAATTTTCACTGTAAGTATTCTGTTGATAATGGGTGCAAGTACTGCAAAATTTCATGTTCGTTGCTGCATAAATGGAGAAGTTATAACGAAAAATCTCATATCTGAACAATCAGTTGTATGGGAGCTATATGTTATAGTGGCCCGATTCTTCCGGTTCCGACAAATGATTAATACATTATAAAAATACACCCACATACCAAATTTGATACGGATATCTCGAAAACTGAGAGACTAGATTGCATACAAACAGACAGACAGGCGGACAGACGGACATGGTTAAATCAACTCAGCTCGACGTTCTGATCATATAAGTATACATTTTAATGGGTCTATCTCTTTTTGTTCTGGTACTTACAAACATCGGACCAAAGTTATAATACCATTTCATGCTCATGAAAGGTATAAAAAGGACAAAAAATATAACCTTAAGCAAAAGCAGATGTATGTATGTATGTACATATGTAAGTATGTATATTGGTTATGAGACAAAATAGATGTGTAACGTAAGTTTCACTTCTTCTTCTGAAAATAGTAATTTTATCAAACAGCAGCAAGACGCAGCAGACTTGATACACTAAATTAAAGTAGATATAACGACCTTTTATCAGATATATATATCATATCGGATGTGCTCGGACAGAAAAATTCACATTCCACGAAACAAGCACAGTATGTTTAAATTTGTATAATCATAACATGCACTCTGAAACAGTGAATTTTTCAAAAACACAAATGTTATTTAAAACCACGATGATTACAGTCAATAGTGCATACCATTAGTATTATTTTCCAAAATTATCACACATCAAACTTTCTATATACGTTAAACAAATCCGCGTTGCACTGCAGTTCAATATAATAAAATTCTAGCACAAACTAGCATATAGGGTACCAAAGTTACCTTGCGGTCATAAATTTATAATTTCGTTTCTAATTAAAGCATCTAGAATAAAGTAATATGCAGTGTTGCCGTTTTAGCCCTTTGGTGTCTAGATTTAGCTACCACACACTTTTTTTGGCCCCATAAATTTAAAATTGCCCCTCGCCCTTTTTTAGCCCATTTAACCCACGGTTTGGTGGTTATCAGAAGGCATATTTCTATTGTCGTCTTTAATAACCTAACGAAAGTGTATGTTCGTGAAGAAGTTCTTGAAATTCTCCAATGATCTGGCATTTCACAGAACGGTTAGTAGCAAAATGAAATAAATTTGAAGAACTTTTTCCCATTCATCATTCCCATCTGTCCTAGAAACTATATGGTATAGTTGGTGGCAATTTAAAAATTGGTGAGTATCGTTGTTCCACACACACTTATTTCTGTCGAAATACCTTAAAGCTCTTATCAAGGAGCGCAACGGTTCTGATGGTAGACATAATGCTTTGCATCTGAGATTGACCCCTGGACAACTCAATCCTGGTGAATCCGAATGAAGCACGCAAATCACGCATTGGGCCAATCGCAACACACGGGAGCTCGGCATACACGGTGGTAGAGCACGTCGTAAATAAGATGTTAACAATAACACTACTCCAGTGCCATCTGGAAGGTCAAACTGGGAATCTGAACAACTACGAAGAGACCTTACTCATAAAAAAAAATTTCGTTAAAATCGATTCACTCACAAACACACGAACGAAGTATTATATGTACATATATACACCTTCAGTACTTTTGGGAAGACGCCGCGCCCCTATTAAGCTGGCATTTCAGGGTACTATTATATATATATATATAAGAAAAATTTGAAGGTTAGGGGGGGGGCTCGAGCACCCCCCTACCCCTACCTGGCTACGCCCATGGTGCCACGCCTTCTTCACTTAGCGCCATGAAATTCACTTTACGACCTGTTCCCCGCGCTCATTTTCTAAATTGATTTTATATATCTCCATACCAAGTTCCAGTACCCTACCATGAACGCTTTCAGAGATATGCGGCATGAAAAATTCGGTTTTCCAATAACATCCATTTTTTCCATGAGTATGCGATTGATTTCATATATTTCCATACAGAAAAAATTTCACACAAATCGGCCAAGCCGTTTCGGAGGAGTTGACCAGAAATACCGTGACATAAGATTTTATTCGAATGGTGGGAACTCTATGCAAATTTTTTTCTGTTTTAAGTGTTTTCATACATTCGCAGTGGAATAGCTTTACTACTTATTAAAATTTTTTTTTTTGATAATTCAGATATGTGGCAACACCGCTTTTCAATTTTTTCTTTACAAACCTTCTACAGACAAAGAGAAACAAAATGAAATAAAAAACGAAACAAATCCGTTGATCCGTTCTTTAGTTATGCGATAACAATAGGGCTGCCAGACGTCCCGGTTTTCCCGGACATGTCCCGGTTTTAGACTATTTGTCCCGGTGTCCCGGTCCAACCTTAAAATGTCCCGGGTTTCGTTTAAGTGTCCCGGTTTTCGATTTGATTGCACAAATTTTGAATAAAAATTGCTACACTGAGAGAAAAAACGCGTTGTAATATTAAGAAAAATTGTATGAATTTACTGGGGGAAATAAAGCATAGTAAACATGAATATTTTTTATTTGATTATCGTTTTAAAATTTTCGTAAAACCAATACTTTCATACCACGCACACGTGGTGTTGAATCAAACTGACCATTTGAATGCACATTACATGTCTGGCTGTAGCACATGTCTGGAGTGCACGAAGATGCTTGCCACAAATTGCTAATTTCCAGAGCGTCAGGGTTCAAATCCCATTACAGGCAGCATGGAATTTAAATATTTTTTTTAAACTTAATTATGAAAAAGCATCCGTTAAGTGCAAAGCGCTTTATTTTAATATTGGCGTATTTGAATTGAATATTTCTATACTAAATACTAAAATTTGTATACTTAAATTTATTACGAGTTGGGTTGGTGCTCTTTCATATGCGATTTTTTTTTTTAATTTAACACGTTTTGCACCAGCAATAGTTGATGATTAATACAAGTATGTACCTAAATACGTTAAAATGACATGCACAGAGTTTTACAATTATATTAAGCAAAAGCCAGAAGTTTTAAAACAAGTTCACAACAACGAAACAAATGACTGATAATTTAATGTTACCTTGTATTTAATTTTTATACCCGAGCGCACTTGTGCACAAGGGTATATTAATTTTGTTCACATAACGGTTGTTTGTAACAGCCAAAACGAATCGAGATAGATATAGACAAATGTGTACATAAATGCTCAGAATGAATTGAGAAATCCATTAACCCAAGTCTGTCTGTCCGTCTGTCCGTGTACACGATAACTCGAGCAAACATTGAGATATCTCAACGAAATTTGGTATATAGGTTTTCGTTAATCCAAGGTAGGTTGGTATTGAAAATGGGCGAAACGGTAATTTCCAGAAATACGAAAACTGCGATATTTTAGGAACTACTGAAGATAATTCACTCAAAATTGATATTTACAATAATTTTCAGACGAAAAATAAGAATATTATAAATTTCTGGAAAATGGGCCTAGCCACGCCCACTTATGGTTACATGTGTATATCTTGGTAACCGCTGCTCCAATTTCTTCCAAACTTGGCACAGTAGTTGGCGTTGATACAGCATACTAAATGGCTGAAAATTTAAAAAATCGGACAATAACCACGCCCACATCCCATAAAACTGTAATTAGCGGAAATACGAAAACTGCGATATTTTAGTAACTACTGAAGATTATTCACTCAAAATTGATATTTACAACAATTTTTAGATCAAAAATAAGAATATTATAAATTTTTGGAAAATGGGCGTAGCCACGCCCACTTATGGTTACATGTGTATATCTTGGTAACCGCTGCACCAATTTATTCCAAACTTGGCACAGTTGTTGGCGTTGATACAGCATACTAAATGGCCGAAAATTTAAAAAATCGAACTATAACCACGCCCACATCCCATATAACGGTAATTTAGAGAAATACAAAATCTTCGATAAGTCAGTAAATATTAAAGCTTATTTATTCAAAATTGATGCTTGCAACAATACTTTACCAGGAAATATGTTTATGGTAAAATTTTGGAAAATGGGCGTGGCACTGCCCACTTATGATCACATATATGTATATCGGTAACTGTTCTACCAATTTGTACCAAACTCGGTATTTTTATTGTGCTTGCCAAATAAAAGAAAAAAGTTGAAAATTATTATAAAATTACGGCCGCTTTTCATATAACGGTGAATTTCAGAAAAGCTTGAAACTGCAATATATCGAAATTTAAGGACGCTAATTTACTCAAAATTGATACACCCCACCCCGGCTTACCATCTAGCGGAAGGTTTCGGAAAGGTGAAAAAACATATATTTAATACTTGCGCCGGGTATTTAATGTTCGGCTCCGCCCGAACTTAGACTTTCTTACTTGTTTTTTGTTTGATTACTTATAAGTACCGTGCCGTACAAAATTATTGGCTCGGAGACTCTTTCATCTGATCACATATTTTGAAAATGTAGCTTTTGAGCCAATTAGTAAAGTGCAAGTCTGAAGTTACCAGAAAATTTCGTTGATTTTTTGCAATTATTTATTTTTTGCTGACAGTGTCTTCCACATACAAAAAAATGTCGAACATAGTTGGTATGGAAGAAACTCTCAGTAAAAACAATACCAAAAATCAACTGAATTTGTATGGGCTGCAAAACTTCATTTTCAAAATTTTTATAAAAAAGTCTCAATAGAAAGTTGCGAATTTGTATGCAAATTTATTGCATTTTCCCGAGTTTTCCACAAAGTTTAGAAATTTTATTTTTATGTTTTCTGATGTATTTGGTACAAACTGTATTTTTATAAGGAACAAAAAAGGTACATGCATTGTGAAAAATTCTCTGTGCTTTAGTTGTGATAAATTGTTTTGTTTTGCTAGTGTACGTTGTACTGATCTCATGATCGCATGCTTTTATGTTTTTGTTTTTGTTTGAGCGAGAGGCCTCTCCCTTCCTTAAGTGTCCCGGTTTGGCAACAGAGATATCTGGCAGCCCTAGATAACAAACGAACAGCAATTTATTTTTATATGTAAAGATTTTTGTCGAGTGGTGGCAAACCTCTTCAAATTTTTTTAATAAATTTGTTAACGCATTCTCAGTAATGTACATTATTGCAGCTTATGTAAATAAATTTTTTTTTTGATTTTTGAAATATGTGGCAACACTGGTTTTCCAATTGTTTCTTTACATTCATTTTACAGAGAGAAAGACAAAAAATGAAATAAAAGCGGAGCAAACCCCTTGAGCCGTTCTTGAGTTATGCGATAACACACGAAAGCAATCCAGTTTTACATATAAATTAATTTTTTTTTATACATTCTCAGTAAAATAGCATTATTGCGGCTCATTTATAATGATTTTTTTTTCTGATGTTGCAGATATCTGGCAACATCATTTTTCCAATTTTCTGCTTACAAACCTTCTACAGACAGAAAGACACAAAATGAAACAAAAACGAAGCAAATCCGTTGATCCGTTCTTGAGTGATGCGATAACACATAAAAGCAATCCAAAATGGAAAATATATAATACTAGCTTATACCCGCGGGTTTCACCCCGCGCTTTTATACAAATATGAAAAATAATTTAATGATGTTAGATTTTATTTCTGTGCCCATTTCGTTATAGCTCGTTATTTTTTAAGCGAGTTAAGTTATTTAGGCCGTTTAAAACTATGAAATTATAAAATCTCGTCTGCGCGCTAGGCATACGAAAGATATCAATCCCTCTAAGTTTAGATTAAAATGTTTCCAGGTATACGACGCGTGAACGTATTCCAACTCAAATTTAGTAACCTGGCCTTGATAAAATACCAATTCTCATTACTGTAGCAAATGCCTCAAGAGAGCTTTAGATTATAAGGCCGAACCCGGCTCTCCCTTTTCCATTTAATGAAATTTATTCTGTCAGTACGGCACTTATAAAATAAATCTCCATAACAAATTTAAAGTACTTCGAGAGATTTTCTATCCTTCCAGAGATATGTATTAAGAAGTTTTTAGTATGTATGGGAGGCGACATGCCTCCTTTTTTAAAAACTCACATTTTTTCCATGAGCAGTTGATACATTTTGTATACACAACTCCATACCAAGTTTCAGTATTCTTCCACAAACACTTCTAGGGATATGTGGCAAGAAAAAGTAAATTTGTACTGGAAGTGCCACGCCCCTTTTTCTTATAACCCTAATCTTCTTCCATGAATTTAGAATTGATTTTACATACCCCAGTACCAAGCCCCAGTACTCTACCATGAACACCTCTAGAGATAAGCAGTATAAAACAGTAAATTTGTACGGCAGGAACCATGTCTCCTTTTCGAATAACGCAAATTCTTCTCCATGAGTATGGAATTAATTTTGTATACACATCTCGGTGCCAAGTTCCAGTCCTCTGAAATAAACACCTCCAGAGATATGCAGCATAGAAAAATCAATTTGCATGGGAGTTGCCACACCACCTTTTCCAATAACTCTCATTTTTCTCCATGAGTATGGTATTAGTTTCACATACATACATACATATGTATTTCCATACCAAGCTTGAGTGCTTTACCCCAAACATTTGAAGAGATATGCAATATGAAACTTTCAGTCAGTATGGGAGGTGCTACACCTCTTTTCCAAAAACGTCCATTTTTCTCCGTGAATATGAACATGATTTCACACAGTGTTGGCAAACTGTTAATCTGATTAACTATTAAAAACTAACGATTAAAATGTTAATCGCGTTTGACGATTAAAATTAATTAGTCGTAATCAACTGTACGATTAATGATAACATTTTTTTAATCGTTAATCGCTGGCTGCGATTACGTTTAATTAATTTAAAACATTAATCGTTAATTCAATTAAAAATAAAATCTTATTAATTTGTCTAGTTTGTCCGAGTTTGACCCAAACACCAGTTATAGTAATTATTTTGTGTTTTACGCTTATAAAAAGCACATAATATAAAAAAAATATAATTATTGTTATTAGTAATACATAAACTGGGAACTTTTACACACCTAGATTGTAAAACGTTTGTTGGTATATATCTTAATGAAAATGCACACCAAATTGCTTAGATTGATGAGGAAACCCGACTTAGCTATACCGGATTAACTTGCTTAGTGTGCACAGGGAAATTCCAGCATAACTTAATTAATCACCAAACCTACTTGATCAAATTAAGAGTTAATGATTAAAAATTAATTTTTTAATCGCTGTAATTGTTTAGTCGGATTAAAATTAATCATGATTAACTGTAATCAGATTGAATTTAATCGAATTAACTAACTAATTAAAACATCAATCGATTAATGCCAACATTGATTTCACATACATATCACTATACCAAGTTTCAGTTCTCTCCCACAAATACTTCCAGAGATATGTATGTAATATAAAAATTCCAATTTGTATGGGAGGGGCCTTGAGTTATCGGACTTACTTTCAGTCTAAGACCATCCTTCCCAAATCCGTAGTAAGAGTACTAAATTTCGTTCTGATCGGAAACCCGGTTAAGGAAGTAGCCTATTTTTCAGTCCAGGTCATAAACCATCTTTGAGCAAAATTTCATTTTCAAACAGGTGGCAATTCTTAAAAAAGTAGCCTATTTTCCAGTTTATGTCATAAGCTATCTGTGTGCAAACTTTCATGCAAATCAGTTCAGTCATTTACGCGTACTAATTTAATTAAACTTTCCTAATACGTGATAACTCTTAAAATAGTAGCC
The DNA here is from genome assembly GCF_013731165.1 of Rhagoletis pomonella. Classification (NCBI taxonomy): domain Eukaryota; kingdom Metazoa; phylum Arthropoda; class Insecta; order Diptera; family Tephritidae; genus Rhagoletis; species Rhagoletis pomonella. The sequence continues at coordinate 82,380,861 of NW_023458558.1, read as the reverse complement.
TATTTTCTAACATAGGTCATAAGCGATCTCTGTGCGAAATGTCATGCAAATCTGTTCAGTCGTTTCCGCGTATTAATTTAATTAAAACTTTTTTAACAGGTGGCAACTCTTTCAAAAAATTAGCCTGTTTTCCACTGTAGGTCATAAGCTATCTGCTTGCAAAATTTCATGCAAATCCGTTCAGACTTTTCCGCGTATTAGTTTAATTAAACTTTATTAGCAGGTAGTAACTCTTAAAAAAGGTAGCCTATTTTTCAACCTAACTCATAAGCTATCCGTGTGAAAACTTCCATGCAAATCAATTCACTCATTTCCGCGTATTATTTAAATTAAACATTTCTAACAGGTGGCAACTCTTAAAAAAGTAGCCTACTTTCTGACCTAGGTCATAAGCTATCTGTGTGCAAAATTTCATGCAAATCCGTTTAGTCGTTTCCGCGTATTAATTTAATTAAACTTTTTCAACAGGTGGCAACTTTTCCAAAGAATTAGCCTATTTTCTACTGTAGGTCATAAGCTATCCGCTTGCAAAATTTCATGCAAATCCATTCAGTCGTTTCCGCGTATTAATTTAATGAAACTTTTTTTAACAGGTGGTAACTCTTAAAAAAGTAGCCTATTTTCTAATCTAGGTCATAAGCTATCTGTGTGCAAATTTTCATGCAAATCCATTCGGTCGTTCCCACATATTAAGTAAATTAAATTTTTTAACAGGTGGCAACTCTTAAAAAATAGCCTATTAACCAATCTGGCCCATTAGCTATCTGCGTACCAAATTTCATGCAAATCCGTTGAGTCGTTTCCGCGTGATGATTTCCCAAACATCCAAACATACAAACTTTCACATTTATAATATTAGTAAGATAAACTTTTTTTTCGAATGATGGTAACCCTACCCAAATTTGTTTCCCAACTAATTTTGTTATGCGTTCTCAGTGAAATAACATTATTGCGGCTTATTTGTAATAATTTTTTTTTTCTGATATTGCAAACATCTGGCAATACCATTTTACCAGTTTTCTCTTTACAAACCTTCTACAGATAGAAAGACACAAAATGAAAGAAAAACGAAGCAAATCTGTTGAGCCGTTCTTGAGTGATGCGATAACACACGAACAGCAATTCATTTTTATATACATATAAAGATATAGCCATTTATAAGTTTGGAACAGTTCTAAAGATAAAATGCTTCCTTTTTTAAATTTGTGGGTTATATGTACTTTTAAACACAAATCACTAGAGCCCTCATGAAAAATTTACAAAAATATGCTCATTGGGCAGGCGCCTCTGCGACGTAGGTTATCTTTCTTGGGTTAAACCTTATTCAAAAAAGCTCAGGTTGTAATTTTAAAAGTATAGTTTCAAGCTTTTTGTTAATTGTAGTCAAAGCGGCATTTTACAAGCATCATACTTCAAAACTAATAAACAAGTGCTTACTATCAGTACGATATTTTAAATTTTTCAGGATCCCGGTATTAATTCAAGCAAATCCCAATATTTTCGGGACCTGAAAAACACCGGGATTGGCATTCCCAGTACGTTCATATGCAAGGAAATATTTTTTAAAAACAAACTGATCCAAATATGTGGACCTCGTGTAAAAGTTTTGTTGCAGACAACTACAGTGTTTCCCGTTGTCAATGATGATGCTGAGAAGGCAGTAGGCTTAACTCAGGAGTGTCTAGGAAAAGTGAAAACCGAAGAAAATTTCCAAAACCTTCTCCTACCTGGTCAGCACGGCTGTTGGCATTGCCTATCAAGTCATTGACCAAAGTCTGTTCCGTCAGGTGTATTTGCCAATTAATAAGTAATAATCAGGGAACGGATTTTATGGAAATTGCCTTTTTTTCTAGATAGAGATAGAGTATATTCGATTAAGAATGTTCACGATTTAGCTTTCCCTGATTCCATGTATACACATTTGATGTTGCCTTTTTTTGCCTTTTTTAAGATATTTGCCTTTTTTTGCCTTTTCTACCATTAAAAAAGTGATTATAGCATTTACAATTTTTTTTTTTAAGATTAAAAAATATACACATACCCATGCGGCTTATAGAAGCCCAGGGACCTCTTGCCAAATTGGTGTTGGAAAAATTCAAAGCCGTTTTCTCAACTAACGTAGGCTTGAAGACAATAAGGGGTGTGTATAAAATTGTAAAGGGCGAGGAAAACGCCCTTATTCCTGATAATATGAACGTTTCAAACGTTCCATATTTAAATTGGGCTCCACTTGTATCAACTTACGTCGAGCGCACATTTATTACATTCAAGGCTTTTCTTCGCGAAAATCGAATGAAAATGCTGCCAGAAAACTTCAAAATGCATCTTGTGGTTCAATGTTACTTAGAAACTCGAAAGGATAAAATAGTCAAAGAGTCAAAGTTCAAATTTTTCATATAAAGAAACTAGTTCATAGTTTTTCTCTTTTTACTTGTAATATAAAAATTTCTAAAATAAATATATTTTTTGATTGTTCTTCGTATTTTCTGTCTTTTATTAGTGCCTTATTTTGCTTTTTGGCAATACCTTTTTGTTTGCCTTTTCCTGCCTTTTTCGCTATTTTGTTTTGCCTTTTTTTGCCTTTTTTGCAATACCTAGTGCCTTTTCCTGCCTTTTTCGCTATTTTTTTTTGCCTTTTCCAGCCTATTTCGTTACTTTATTTTGCCTTTTTTATAGGTTTTTAGGTCCTAAAAATCCGTTCCCTGGTAATAACAAAGCCATCTTAAAGACTTTGATTTTTTGACCTAATCTACTGATAGTAGTCGTCTGTATTACTATCCGCGTTACATTCCGTGATCAACCTTTATCATTTTCCTTCAAAACCGTCAAATAATGGATGCCCTGAGTTTAAAATGTTTCAAGTCATTCAAGTAAATCATCAGAAAAAACCAGTGTGCGGCAAACACTTTAAGGAATTTTTGAACAATTCAATGCAATTCGTCAGCTGGAGTGTGTTGAAAATATGTACAGTGACGGGCAAAACTGTAACATGGTGTAACACTTTTTACTTCAGCCAACGCTATCTTTCCAAGTTCTAACGACTTTCATCCTTTTGTTGTACATCCCTACTCCCTCTCTCATAACGATTTGAAGTCAATACAACAACCATAAAAAAACAAGCAGACAAAAATGTAAATTAAGGCAGATGTTACAGTTTTGCACTCATATATTTTTAAGAACTTTTTAACAATTTTCACGAAAAAAAAGAACTACTAACACAATGTTCAGTACTCTTTTCCTTGTTTTTAGTTCCTGGATGCGATTTGGCATACCTTATTTGTATCTTTGTAAAAATTCTATAGGTATATCCTTAGTTTGCTTTCACAGCTCATGTACTCGATTTTACGGACTTTGATACTTATTAAGCTGTGCTTTTAGTTGATTTCGCAAATTCTCGATGAGATTCGTGTCCGCGGATTGTGGAGGTCATTTCAAATTAGCAAATTTTTGCTTTTTTATTCAGTCTTTGCGAACATATGCAGTGTGTTTTGTGTGATTTTTTTAGCAGAAACTCTCATTTTTCGACTATATCTTGCAAATTTTGTTGAAATATGAACAGATACTGTTCCATAATGCGTACTAACGGACCAACAATATTTTTGAAATACAACCCCAAACAATTGAGATCCTACCACTGTCATTCACAGTTTGCCGTACATGATGCGCTTAGGCTTAATTTGGGTCTTTGATCCAATACCATGCCCGGCCATCTGATTGAAAGCGATAAATTTAGTCTTGTCAGACCAAATAACCTTTAATTGAAACTTAAAAATATGTTTTTTATTGCATTCTGACCGGCCTAACATATCCCAATAGGCAACGGTTCGGGTTTCGTGCGATGCAGCGAAATGCTGCCACACTCGCACATGTATTATGATCAAATTTGCTTTTTTCTTCTTTATGATGCCATTGCGCTCAATTTGGCAATTCTTCGCCTCGGTGTCTATTGATTTGCATTAAAATTTAATGCCTTAAGCGCTTCTGTAATAGTAGCTGCATCGCTACTTGCTGCTAAGTTCACAAGATATCGTACCGTAAAATTTTTTAACTTCCTATTTTTTGACTTCCTTTGTCCTTGGGAACACTTTAGGCTATATTTTTTCTAAGTCTTAACATTTTCAAGTAGCAAATTCCAAAATTTGTTGCCACTTTTCGTGCGGTTACGCCTTTCCGCAGTAAATCTATTATTTACATTTATGGTTCCTGATTAACTATGTTATTTACTGGTGATTACTTTTTCAATAAATTACAATATAGAAAAAAGTCATCTGACTTCCAACTAAGCAAAAGATAACTGTCAAATGCAAAATTGAGTGTGAGTGCAAAACTGTAACATCTGCCTTAATTTACATTTTTGTCTGCTGGATTTTTTATTGTTGTTGTATTGACTTCAAATCGTTATGAGAGAGGGAGTAGGGATGTACCAAAAAGAATATACAACAAAAGGATGAAAGTCGTTAGAACTTGGAAATATAGCGGTGGCTGAAATAAAAAGTGTTACACCATGCATTACAGTTTTGCTCGTCACTGTAGCTCTATAATTGCGATTTCGGTTATACAAATTAAGCTGGGACCCCGTTTCACACTAACTGCAATAGGTGCAAAATCAAATAATTGCATTTTTATTTCATTTTCAACAACTAAACATTGAATCATATACATATATGTTTGAAAACTCGAATAACTCCGTCATTTATGAAAGATTTCCATTTCCGATGTGTTATAGCAAAGATATTTTTTCTTACTGTTTAGGTGTATCGTTGAAACACACCGCACGCTTTGATGTGTAGTGATCTTTCTATGTATGACAACTTTTATTTCATGAAACGCTGTTTCTGTTCATCTACCTTTCGTTTTAGCATGCTGTGGGGTTGATAGTCCGTCACCAACCCGCTGTCTGATATGGACCTCCACCCATCTCTCTATCACCTCCAGTTAAGCTAACTAACTAGAGAGGGAGGCAACAGTGCAACGAGGGATCAACAAAATTAGTTAGATAAAAAGATAACTCTGGGCGAACGCCCATCAAGATCGAGACCAGTAAGATCTTGATTACGGTATACTGGAAAAACAATTTTGAATTTACGACTCATGGGCTGGTGAAAGCAGTATTCTGTCACTTTAGATGAGACTCGCAGAAGAGGAGTCCTTGAAAAAATGCAAAAGCATCGTCCAAAAAAATTAAGCAAGCTATAGCGAAACAAAGGAATGTCAGCCCCGAGGTCAAGAATGGAGCTGCACAACTAGAAGAAATGTTCGACATCATCCAAAGCTACCACAGAAACTGGAAAATTAAAGAAAAAGAGATCGGAAGTGCTGCCCAGGCTAACCTGACAGACACCACGACACCACTAAAAAGACGAGCGGCAAGCCCACCAGCAGCCAACTCAGAAAACGCGAAAAGAAAAGGACGGGGAATGGAAACAAGTGACGAACAAGAAGTTAAAGGCGAAGAAACCGGACGGGAAAGAAAACACGCCAGGCAAACCAAAATCTCTGGAAAAAAAGGCAACCGAGAAGCGAAAAGGCCCTATTAAGTCTAAAAAACTCTCAGAGGCCGTAGTGATTAAGCCGGCAGAAGGGAACAGCTACGCAGATGTCCTGAAAAATATTCGCAGTAAGCTGAAATCAAGTGATGAAGTCAAGTTGAAGGGAATCCGGAAAACAAGGGCTGGAGTAGTACTACTGGAGCTATATAAGGGGCAATCGGCGAATTCAAGCTTCTGCGAGGTATTAAAGTGCACCCTACGAGAGACCGCTACTGTAGCAGACCTTAAACCAAGGGCCACAGTCGAAATAAGAGACCTCGATTCCTTAACGACAAAAGAGGAAGTCGAAGACTCAGTAAGGGGTATGCTTCAAGGATACGACAAAGCTATGAAGATCAACATCTCCGCTTCCAACAGTAGAGAACAGGTGAGGGCCTTCGTCACGCTCGATGAAGAAAAAGCTGATATAATAATAAAGCAAGCAAGGATCAAAATCGGCTGTATTAACTGGTCCAAGAAATGAATGTCCTGCAAGCCAACATGCACAGAAGTAAAACGGCTGACGCGCTACTGACACAGATGATCACTGAGCGGCATTATGACCTTGTAATCATAAGAGAACAGTATAAGAAAAAAGAAAACGGGATCTGGATAGAAGACAGCAGTGGCACCGCTGCTATATGGGCTCCCCCCGGAAGCAGCATACACATCTCTGAAAAAGGACATGGAAACGGCTTCGCCTGGGCCAGATACAACCATATAAAAATAATAAGCTGCTACCTGACACCAAACGATAGCATACAAGAATTCCAAGATAAACTCGATGATATCGAAGATACGGCCATGAACTTGGAAGGACCCTTTCTGATGGCAGGAGACCTAAACTCAAGAGCCACGGAGTGGGGGATGCCAATCACGGACTCCAGAGGCAAACGCGTGCTAGAAATTTCAGCCCGACTCGGATTTATAGTGCTAAATACTGGCGCAGCAACAACCTTCCGAAGACCAGGATGCGAGGAAACCACGCCAGACATCACACTAGCATCAGAAGGCATAGCAGGTATAGTTGTGCACCATAAAGGAATGGAAAGTATTGGAAGATTACACTGGTAGCGATCACCAATACATCTCTTTTATAATAGACTCCGAAAACGATGGTTTACGAAAGAAGACATACCATTGTTGTGACGACAGCTTTGATGATGCAATAGGCCTTTTCGAACCCCTGCCCGCGAAAAAAACAAAAAAATCACCTCCAGTTGAAAAGACGACAAGGTGATGGAAGGAAGGTTGGGGGCCACCTTCCCTGCCTTGGAGATAAACGCCATTCTGGATTCCCTCCAACTCTTAGGGATATGATTAAGAGCTAATATTCCATTAATTATTGCGTGTAGCCACGCTGAGCTTCGCTTTAATTTTTGCTGGAACTACGGGTATATGGGGGCGATGCCATCTGGACCTGGTGATTTATAAGGCTTGAACGTCCCCATAGACCAGATGACTCTTTCCCTAGTGATACAATCTCCAGTGTCTGAATGGTTTCTAATCACATGTAGCTGCTCCGGCCTACTATGCGTTGCTCCCGGGAAGTGTGTGCTTAGAAGCAGATCCAGTGATTTCTCCTCGGATTCAGTCCAGGAGCCATCATATTTTTGCAAGCATCCTGGGGCTCTCTGGGCAACACCTGGGAGTATCTTTCTGAGAAGTCTTTCCCTGTGGTACCTTCCTTAGGAGCTTTTTTTTACTTTTATAGGGTTTGCTTGTAGGTCTCCCAATGTCTCTCACTACCAGACGCAGTGGCCTTGTTGAAGGTTTTCCTGCAGTTCTTGCGTGAAAATTTTTGTTTTAGTAGATACTATGCCTTTATTCTATTTTTCTAATTTAAGGTTTTAGCAATAATATATCGAATTAAATTAGATCTTTTTTGATCAAACTGTATAATTTCTCTGCATGAAGCGTGAGTTTTGAGGAAACCATATTTTTAAATTGGTTAGTACCTGAAAAGTGTAATACATTCATATGTTCTCATTGAAATCTTTTCCAAAAACATATATAATACAAACATGTGCATATGTACGTATAAGGTAAATACGATTTGTTTGGTAGAATATGAAAGCATAAGCAACCCAATTACCTATCCTATACCGAACTAAACGGCTATTATTTTTCACGATAGATTATTTCAACACTATTTGACCCTTTCATCTGTATCTTGGCACATTCCTACCCGATTTCGACCCAATTTTAAATTTTCAATTACGATTCCTGATACATACAGATGAATGTATATACAATTTATACATAAATACATACATACATTAATGCCGTACCTATTAGATTCAATCTAAAGGAATATAGTCTCAAGCATGTGCACAGTTACCAAAGTTTTCCACAACAGTAATAATGAGAAGAAAAACAACTATAAATTAAATGATAGTCCAAAACAAACAACAGAGAAAATAACAAACTAAACAAACATAAAAAATCTTTGCTAAACAACTTTCATTCGTTGAAAACTACTAGAGGGAGGAGTAAAATCATCCATTGTTTCTATTGTCGTCGAAGAAATAAGCGAAGGTATGACGAAAATAACAACAACAGTCTAAAAATTTATTCAGGTATACATACATATGTATTTACGTTTATTTTCATTTACTCGAATAAAATAAACGCACCAACACAACGATTTGAGGGCAAAGAGATCGGACTTGTCTCACCGCAAGAAGAAAGCAGTAAGCTATAGTTTAATGGATATTACGAAATTGATTAGAGGCTTACATAATAGTAATAAGTTCTATAACTTCCATCTTAGGTGTGTGTATAATTGTATTGGTAAAATATGCATACTGTATAATTGAGGATGGAGGGTGTACCATTGTCGAATAATACAGCACCAAGTTGGCCGAGCTTTTTTAGGAGTGCATATCTTTTAAAGTAGTTAAAAATTAGAAATATATAGCTTTAATTTATAAATATTTTTTAAGTGTTATTGTTAATGGAATTTATTTTTTAACATTACAATATATGTAGATAAGTACATACATAAGCCTTTTGATCTAAAGCTATACATTTTTCCATACAAAGTATTTGTGTCAATAAAAAATATTAACAATTCGTTAATATTTTAGTACGTTAAGTACCTCAGTAATCATATAAATTTATATCTGAAACAGGCTTGAATTATTTTTGATGCACATTTATTTGAGGCGTAACCGCGGCAATATCCAGTTCTTTTGAAGTCGGGTCTATTTTCTAGAAGAAATGTAATATTGAGAAGCTTGAAGCCGCCGCACGATCAGTTATGTGATTTAATGTGATGTCCCACATCCTCCATGAGAAATTCTGGAATCTCTGTTACACTTTTCGCAGCAAAAATTAGGGGGATTACCTGGCTATTATGATGTGCTAATAAATTGAAAAGGTGAGAAAACCCAACTGGAAACCGCTAACAATGCGTAAGCCGACTTTGACAGAAAAATGGAGCACGAAAATAAATAACATGAATAAAAATTTCAAAATTTCATGTTTTTGAGTTATATAGCGGATTAGGTTTATAAGTAATTATATTTTTCCGTGAAAAATCGACATATGCTGAGTTGTTACCATTTGTTTGCCATTAGTCCAAAAAAGTATGGAACCCTTACTGCTGAACAGTGGCACATGTCTCACATTTACCGTGAATATTGGCATAAGTCAAAAACTGTCGATAAGTTAATGAAGCTTTTATGTGCCTTGTGCCGTTGTTCATTACATACTTTCAGTAAAAAAGTATTATTTTTTATGTGAAATAACGACACTTTTCGTTTTGTGCCATTGCTTAGCAATACCAGTGGAGTTATTTTCATTTTAGCTAGCTAACAGTTGTTATTTATTTCGTATTTTTTCAGTCGAACCCTCACTAGATCTTTAGAAAAAAGTCATTATTTACATATTTCCCCTACAGAATGACTGAAAATAATCCGGAATAATTAAGTTCCAAGACATATTATTGCTAAATTTCGAAGCACAAAATCTCTAATTGGCTGTACCGAATAATATAAAATTTTAAGTGGTGTGCTTATGGCAGAGGACCCTAGTTATCAAGAAGTACATTCTGCCCTCGCTCGATAAATTCAGTGGATCGTTTTATTTGATACAATAGTTCAAACAAAGTTTAAAAAGTATTCTTTAATCAAAGTTAAATAAAAACAAGTAAGAAAGTCTAAGTTCGGGCGGAGTCGAACATTAAATACCCGGCGCAAGTATTAAATACATATATCTTTTTTTCATCTTTCCTAAACCTTCCGCTAGATGGTAAGCCGGGGTGTATCAATTTTGAGTAAATTAGCGTCCTTAAATTTCGAAATATTGCAGTTTCAAGCATTTCTGAAATTTACCGTCATATGAAAAGCGGCCGTAATTTTAGTCCGATTTCAATAATTTTCAACGTTTTTCTTTTATGTGGCAAGCACAATAACCATACCGGGTTTGGTACAAATTGGTAGAACAGTTACCGATATACATATATGTGATCATAAGTGGGCGGTGCCACGCCCATTTTCCAAAATTTTACCATAAACATATTTCCTGGTAAAGAATTGTTGCAAGCATCAATTTTGAATAAATAAGCTTTAATATTTACTGACTTATTGAATATTTTATATTTCTCTAAATTACCGAATATGGGATGTGGGCGTGGTTATTGTCCGATTTTTTAAATTTTCGGCCATTTAGTATGCTGTATCAACGCCAACAACTGTGCCAAGTTTGGAATAAATTGGTGAAGTGGTTACCAAGATATACACATGTAACCATAAGTAGGCGTGGCTACGCCCATTTTCCAAAAATGTATAATATTCTTATTTTTCGTCTGAAAATTATTGTAAATATCAATTTTGAGTGAATTATCTTCAGTAGTTCCTAAAATATCGCAGTTTTCGTATTTCTGGAAATTACCGTTATATAGGAAGTGGGCGTGGTTACAGACCCATTTCGCCCATTTTCAATACCAACCTACCTTGGATTAACGAAAACCTATATACCAAATTTCGTTGAGATATCTCAATGTTTGCTCGAGTTATCGTGTACACGGACGGACGGACAGACGGACAGACGGACGGACAGACACACATGGCTTAATCAATTTCTCTATTCATTCTGAGCATTTATGTACACATTTGTCTATATCTATCTCGATTCGTTTTGGCTGTTACAAACAACCGTTATGTGAACAAAATTAATATACCCTTGAGCACAAGTGCGCTCGGGTATAAAAAAAAAATATTTGACAACTAAATACGAGACAATTGCGGTCCCGACGCTCTCTTCGGGGATAACGGGACGGAGCCAAAAAAACTGGGGCAGTCCCTGTGAGAACGGGACGTACGGTAGCATTACGTATGATTAGCAAATATCTGGAGACTTCGGAGGGAGGGGGGGGAATAATAGGTTGACCTACACTACTCACATGAATGCATATACATACATACATATACATATGTATACTTTGTAAAAACTAAAACATTGATAAAACAAATGGAATCTAAAGAGTTGCCGGAATGTAAATATATGCAAATATTTCTTGCTTATCAAAAGGAGAAAGAAATTTGGTGTGCGTATATTGTTTTTCGGAGATTTTGTAAACTAAGCACATTAAGTAGGAAAGTGTTGGTCGGACTACCTTTGTTTGCGTTTTCTTTTAGTAAAAATCGACGAAGCAGAGAACTTGAATAAATGAATAATGCAAGAAAAGTGCACCACATGAATTAAAAAAGGTTTTTAGTGCGCGAGACTGTTCACCAAAATCTCCTGCCAATCAAAGTTGACTTCTCGTCACCTAACACAATCGTTTGGATTTCGTAAGTTTTGTTCATTTAGTAGTTTGGAATAGGGAACAATGCAAAACAAATAACAAACGAAGAGCAGACATACGTTAAAAAAGGCAGACGACTAAAACCAAATGAATTTTCTTCCTCAGAAACTGAGTGCGGCTATATTCTGTGAGTGTGAGTGCAAGGTTTTCTGATGATATTTTTCTGTTTAGGTTTCTTTAATATTTCAGTGCATGAATTTATTTATTACTAGGAGTAATATCTCAACGAAATTTGGTATGTAGGTTTCCGTTAATCCAAGGTAGGTTGGTATTGAAAATGGGCGAAATCGGACTGTAACCACGCCCACTTCCCATATAACGGTAATTTCCAGAAATACGAAAACTGCGATATTTTAGTAACTACTGAAGATAATTCACTCAAAATTGATATTTACAATAATTTTCAGACGAAAAATAAGAATATTATAAATTTTTGGAAATTGGGCGTAGCCACGCCCACTTATGGTTATATGTGTATATCTTGGTAACCGCTGCACCAATTTCTTCCAAACTTGGCACAGTTGTTGGCCTTGATACAGCATACTAAATGGCCGAAAATTTGAAAAATCGGAAAATAACCACGCCCACATCCCATATAACAGTAATTTTCGGAAATACGAAAACCGCGATATTTTAGTAACTACTGAAGATTATTCACTCAAAATTGATATTTACAACAATTTTTAGATCAAAAATAAGAATATTATAAATTTTTGGAAAATGGGCGTAGCCACGCCCACTTATGGTTATATGTGTACATATATCTTGGTAACCGCTGCTCAAATTTCTTCCAAACTTGGCACAGTTTTTGACGTTGATACAGCATACTAAATGGATGAAAATTTAAAAAATCGGACAATAACCACGCCCACATCCCATATAACGGTAATTTTCGGAAATACGAAAACCGCGATATTTTAGTAACTACTGAAGATTATTCACTCAAAATTGATATTTACAATAATTTTTAGACGAAAAATAAGAATATTATAAATTTTTGGAAAATGGGCGTAGCCACGCCCACTTATGGTTATATGTGTATATCTTGGTAACCGCTCCACCAATTTCTTCCAACCTTGGCACAGTTGTTGGCCTTGGTACAGCATACTAAATGGCCGAAAATTTAAAAAATCGGACAATAACCACGCCTACTTCCCATATAGCGGTAATTTCCAGAAACACGAAAACTGCGATATTTTAGTAACTATTGAATATTATTCACTCAAAATTGATATTTGTAATAATTTTCAGACGAAAAATAAGAATATTATAAATTTTTGGAAAATGGGCGTAGCCACGCCCACTTATGGTTACATGTGTATATCTGGGTAACCGCTGCACTGATTTCTTCCAAACTTGGCACAGTTGTTGGCCTTGATACAGCATACTAAATGGCCGAAAATTAAAAAAATCGGACAATAACCACGCCCACATCACATATAACGGTAGTTTTCAGAAATACGAAAACTGCGATATTTTAGTAACTACTGAAGAGTATTCACTCAAAATTTATATTTGTAATTATTTTCAGACGAAAAATAAGAATATTATAAATTTTTGGAAAATGGGCGTAGCCACGCCCACTTATGGTTACATGTGTATATCTGGGTAACCGCTGCACAGATTTCTTCCAAACTTGGCACAGTTGTTGGCCTTGATACAGCATACTAAATGGCCGAAAATTTAAAAAAACGAGCAATAACCCCGCCCACATCCCATATAACGGTAATTTAGAAAAATACAAAATCTTCGGTAAATCAGTAAATATTAAAGCTAATTTATTCAAAATTGGTGCTTGCAACAATTCTTTACCAAGAAATACGTTTATGGTAAAATTTTGGAAATTTATATGGGGTAGTAAAATTCGTTTCTCTTGTGAATCACATGTTTTAAGTCCATTAACTAACCCTTTATATATACATATTGGTATTGCGGCATCCAAATCATTATATTTTAGCTCTTTAACTATTAGGAGTGACCATTAACTAACCCTTCATATATACAGGGTGTCCCAGAAGTAACCTGCCAAAATTGAGGAGAAGGCAGGTGGGGTGGTGAGCTCCCTGATAAGCAAAAATTCTTCAGGTATAAGTGTCACCGTTTTTGAAATATTTAAATTTTTTTTAATTAAAGAAAAATCGTGCCTTTTCATGTACTTTCTGTAACTGCATATACAAACAAGGCTATGCTTAGTAAATTTTTTTATGTCAAATACGTTCAGATAGTTGCTTCTCCATACATAAATGCAATGTAGTTAAAATATATTAAGGAACCATTATAAAATTAGGACTATATTGCGATTTTTAACTTTTTGATATTTTCTCCCCCAACTTTCCCTATCTATGGTCAAAAAAATGTACTGAGCTATAACTTTACATTGCATAATAAAGTTGCTCATTTAATAGATATTTCAGAAAGGTGCCACTCTCACTATTTCGAATAGAAAAAAAAGTTATAGCCGCTTTTGTGGGTAAAGGACTGAGACACGCTAGAATGTATTTAATAGATTAAAATTTAAGTTGGTCTTGTTACCGACCAATGACATGCTAAATAGTACAAAGGTACATTATTACTTGCTCCTGACATTATTTTGTGTTACTTACCGGAAATAATGAATGTGGATTTTGTGAAATTGGACCCTTCGAACATTATGTTATTAATACTATGACAGAGAACACGCAGTATACATCGCATTAATATGCGGATATTCACCTAATTTACGGAGAAGCTTGCTGTAATGCCAGAGCTGCTCAAAGACTCTATGCAGAGCGATACCCCAATCGTCGGGATCCGGGTCGTGAAGTATACGCCCGGACCCATAGAGATATATCTAAAGGTAAGCAATTTTTACACCTTTCTTGTTTGAAGCCATTCTTCTTTTAACTACCATTTTAACCTTTTTTAAGGTAGCATACCTGGAAGGCGTGGTGGCGAGACAGGGCGTCCTGCAACGGTAGATGGTAATGTTGTGTTAGAGGAAGTGGAACTAGATCCATCGACTTCAGGGAGAATGATGGAAAGACGGACTGGAATACCAAAAACTACAGTTCACAAAGCTTTAAAAGACCATCCCTACCAAATTCAACGTGTTCAGGCTCTACAAGAGAGAGATTACCTGTCGAGGGTGAGATTTTGCAGTGAAATGTTGCGATTGCATGTTTCAGACCTCAACTTTTTTAATAAAATAATTTGGAGCGATGAATCATCATTCAAACGTGATGGTTATTTTAATTTACATAACCTTCACAGTTGGCAGATAGACAATCCTCACATAATGAGATAAGATCGTTCGCAGTACTAGTACAAAATAAATTTATGGTGCGGTATTTTTAATTGTCAGTTATTGGGACCTGTGGAACTTCCGCCAACGTTCTACTCGTACAGCTATTTAAAGTTCCTTCAGGAATGGCTACAAACTCTTTTATAAGATGTACCCTTAAATCTGCGGCGAAGACTATGGCAGCAAAATGACGGATGCCCTGCTCACTACGGGCGTGAAGTAAGAGCTCATTTAGGCGAAACTTATCCTCGCCGATGGATTGGACGCTACGGGCCAATCACGTGGCCTGCTCGATCGCCAGACCTGAACCCATTAGATTTTTTCTACTGTGGCTGTCTTAAGGACAAAATTTATTCAAAAATAATTCAAAACGAAGAGCATTTGCCGGAACAAATAAATGGAGCTGCTGCTGAGATAGCCCAATTGAGTTTAAGATCTCTATAAGCGTATTTTCTTAAAAGGTGCCGAGCTTGTATTAGAGTAGAAGGTCGCCAATTTGAGCATATTTTATCAATAAATGAATAAATTTTTCTGCAAACAACTCATGTATGTTTTATTTCACATGAACCCATCCTTCACAAAAAATATTGATAGATATAGCCCTTGTTATTGACTCTAGTCCGAATCTCGGGTAGTAACATAAAATGATGTCAGGAGCATGTAACAATGTACCTTTGTACTATTTAACATGTCATTTTTCAGTAATAGGAGCAACTTAAATTTAAATATATTAAATACATTCTAGCGTGTCTCAGTCCTTTACCCACAAAAGCGGCTATAACTTTTTTTTCTATTCGAAATAGTAAGAGTGGCACATTTCTGAAATATTTATTAAATGAGCAATTTTTTTATGTAATGTAAAGTTATAGCTTAGTACATTTTTTTTACCAGAGATAGTCAAAGTTGGGGAAGAAAATATCAAAAAGCTAAAAATCCCAAAATAGTCCTAATTATACCTTTCATGAGCATGAAATGGTATTATAACTTTGGTCCGATGTTTGTAAGTACCAAAACAAATTGAGATAGACCCATTAAAATGTATACTTATATGACCAGAACGTCGAGCTGAGTTGATTTAGCCATGTCCGTCTGTCCGTCTGTTTGTATGCAACCTAGTCTCTCAGTGTTCGAGATATCTGCATCAAATTTGGTAGGTGGGTGTATTTTTATAATGTATTAATCATTTGTCGGAACCGAAAGAATCGGACCACTATAACATATAGCTCCCATACAACTGATTGTTCCGATATGAAATTTTTCGTTATAACTTCTCCATTTATGCAGCTACGAACATTAAATTTTGCAGTAATTGCACCCATTATCAACAGAAGACCTACAGTCACAGTCGGGTCACTGTAACCTATAGCTCCCATACAACTGATTGTTCAGATATAAAATTTTTCGTTATAACTCCTCCATTTATATAGCTAGGAACATGAAATTCCGCACTGTTTTCAACAATTATCAACATAAAACTTACAATGAAAATTAAAAAGATGGGGTAACTATAACCTACAGCTCCCATACAACTGATTGTTCAGATATGAGATTTTTCGTTATAATTCATCCATTTATGTAGCTAGAACCATGAAATTTCGCGCTGTTTTCACTCATTATCAACAGAAGACTTAAACTGAAAATAACAAAGATCGGGTTACTATAACCTGCAGCCCCCATACAAATGATTGTTCAGATATGAGGTCTTTTATCATAACACCTCTATTTATGCAGCTAGGAACATGAAATTTCGCACCATTTTCACTCATTATTAGCAGAATAATTACGGTGAATATAACAAGGATCGGGTGACTACAACATATATCTTCCATACATCTGATTGTTCAGATATGGGATTTTACTGTAAAACTCCTTCATTTGAACAGCTAAAACCGATAAATTCCGTAAGATATTGTATAAATAATAATGCAAAGTCTAATGAGGAAATCGTCAAGATCTATGCTGTATAAGCTTTATCTCCTATAGCACTGATTGTTCAGATACCAGTTTTTGCGATATATCTCCTTTATGTAGGAAACTAAACCCAATAAATTGTGTTACCGGTTTACATACCGATCACATAGCAGTAAAAATAACTTAAATTGTTGCCATATAAAGTATATCTTCCATACCTCTGATTGTTTAGATGCGATTTTTTATAAGTATGTAACTCCTCTATCGATGTATGCAGATGTATTCAAAATCAGTAATCTGTCAAACTAAAATTTGCAGATGTTCATGAAAGGTATGAAGCCTTCGGCATAGCCGAAGACAGCGCTGCTCTTACTTGTTTTATAATGGTTCCTTAACATATTTTTACTACATTGCATTTGAATATGGAGAAGCAACTATCTGGAAGTATTTTACATAAAAAACTTACTAAGTATAGTTTTGTTTGTAGATGCAGTTAAAGAAAATACATGAAAAGGCACGATTTTTCTTTAATTCAAAAAAATGTAAATATTTAAAAAACGGTGACACTTTTACCTGAAAAATTTTTGGTTCTAAGGGAGCTCACCACCCCACCTGCCTTCTCCTCAAGTTTGGCAGGTTACTTCTGGGACACCCTGTATATAAATACATATTTAGGTCGGGGATTAACATCACAACTGCTCTAACTTTTAATATCAAGTCATGAGGTGCCCCCACTCCACTTGCTCCTGTGGATATTCAGAATCGGCAGTAGATATGGACTCGCAAAATAATCTCTTGTTGCATTTATCTTGATTTTTGAGTCAGGCGAGAGTGCTCGCCCTTCTCTAACTCACAAAATAATCAGATTCTCTGAAACGCATATTTATCGAGAGTGTAAAATACTTTACCGATCCCTCAGTTCGTCCGCCAGGATTTTTTTATGTTTTCCATCATTTTCAAATTATACAAAATTAAAAATAAAGAAATTAAATTCTTCAAAATTGTTGTTGTTGGAAGTTGAAAATGAGAATGCGTTTGCGAGGTTCAGTTTTACATTTTAAAATTGCTCAATGTAAAATTTTAAAAATCTTTCCGTGCAAATATGTAGGTATGTATATCGAATGATTTTTAAATCTGAAATGTTTGTGCAAAGTTTTAAATCGAGCACCTTAATTTGATATATAAGTTTTCTCTGCCAGATTGTATATATATATATATATGGATTTATAATTAAAATAAAATATTTGTCTCAGAAAAAACATCGAAATAAACCATGTAAGATTTTGTTTGCAGTGCAGTGCTCTATAGTTTGCGCAATGATAATTGCCGCGATGTAGTCGGCGTATCCCACCAAAGAGGAATCTTTTGACATTTCCATTCGTAGAATACCGCAGTTCAATATGTCAAGTCCCAATATAGAGCCTTGAACTGCTCCTGCTGAAAGATGTTTAACTATCGTGCCGTCCGCTATTTCGTATTTGATCTAGCGGTTACTGAGGTAGTGCTCGAGAATCTGAATAAGGTACTCCGGTACCCTAAAGTCATGGGCCATTGCATTTATAACGTCACTCCGTCTATGCGAGTTAAATACCTTTTTGATATCTAGTATCACCAGTAGACATATGGGGCGAGAGAGATGATTTTCGCGCTCCGTGCTCTTGGCCGCTTCCGTTACCTCCTGTGTAGCGTGAATTTTTGACTTCCCTCTTCGGAATCCAAACTGTCTGTTTGAGAGGTTTCCGACAGAAGATTAGCCGAAATATCCTACATGCACAAAGGCCTCTACGATGATGGGGAGTGTGTGGTCCCTTTCCCTTGCTGATAAGCACAAGGTTTGCTATTTTCCAGCGGTCGGAGAATATTCTCGCCCTTAGGCCCTTGTACATATTCGGCAGGAGGTTTGGATGGTTATTAGCTGTGGCTTTTAGGACTTCTGTCGGGAGGCCATCTGGCCCCGGGGCTTTCCAACGTCTCAACCTGCGTAAAGCACATGAAAGTTCGTGCAATGTAAAAGGTGGAGCTTCTGAGGTATTGCTTGGTGGTCTACCAGGTCTAGGAGGATGCATAGGGAAAAAGGTATCAACGATGGCTTCGGTTGTCGCAGTTTCTCAGCCAGATTCACTTCTGAATGCTTTTAGTTCGCGAAGGACTACTTTGTGCCCCAAGCCCCAAGGGTCATTGTTGAGGTCTTCCCCCAAAGTCTTCCAGCATGTGATCTTGCTGAGCTTGATGGGTTGACGGCGTTCATGCTTTGCCGTTTTATGTTCCGCAATCTTCGAGACTGCGTCGCGATTGTTTCGAGTCGGTCTCTGAGCAAACCGCCTGAGGTGAAGACATTTCTTTCGCAATGCAGCAGGTTTGGTGGATTAACTTCATAGTGGCGTCGATAGCCTGCTGACCACTCATAAGAGTTTGTGATAGGTTCTCAAGGCCCAGTTTAGAGGCGTTCCATCTGGGTGGACGTCGTCAACGCTGCTCTTGGACCTGAGCTGCATCCTCTAGGTGGAAAGTTATATATTGATGGTCACTTGCTGTATAGTCCTCGATTACCCGCCAATCCCTGATTCGTGAAGATAGGGTTTCCGTTGCAAGGGATATATCAAGTATTGTCTGTCTTTAGCCTGGCCTGTGGAACGTGGGGACTAAGCCGTTATTCAAAATTACCAGCCCAGCTCTGGATACCTCGCCCTCCCCTGGGGTCGGGTCTTATTTTGCCACACTCGAGCGCTTTAGCGTTAAAGTCGCCAGCTACAATAATATCCCCATTCATGTTCCGGAAAACAAAATTTCTCAAGCGAAACTAAAACAAGCAAGCCTTCAATAGGTTATATGACACAAATCTAATTTAAGCCTATATATCAAGATGTTGCTTTTTAATAAGATGACTACATCATTTTGGGCACATGAAATTGGGCTTTGGGGCACAGCGTGCAATTCCATTTTGAACAAACTTCAAAGACTGCAGTCAAAAATTTTACGCGCCATATGTCGAGCACCGTGGTACATAAAAAATACGAATATCCAAAAAGATCTTAATGTAAATACGATGCATGAGGACATAAGACGGCTAAGCACACGTTACCCAGCACGGTTAATGAACCATCCAAATCGACTAGCGAGAGATCTTCTTCGCCTGAGATATGCAAGAAAACTAAAACTAAAGGATTTTTACGATATTATCGAATGATGTGCAATATAATAAATTTCAATACCCAACACTAGTGTCAGTGCGGCTCGGAAACTTATCCTTTCCGACCGAACACAGCCTACTGGATTGTAGTTACTTAAATATAGAAAAGTGAAGGCAGTGCGGCTATGGAATTCGTCCTTTCAGACCGCTTGCCCAGCACGATATCCAGCAATCCTGCTGCTCGGAATCTTGTCCATCCCGACAGTCGCATCAGCCACAACAACTGCAATAAAGAGTATATATATAAAAAATAAAAAATTTCTAAGCATTGCCTCAAAAATTTTAAATTTAATGGTGGTTTGTAAGATTTGAAAAATTATTGTTGGTTTCGAAAGAAAGTTTCAATAAATGAATACAAAAAAAACTGTTCCGGATATTGTCTTCCAGTAGCTCGTTTTTGTAACTCTTCTTTACCGATTAATTCTATACTGGTAAGAATATACGGAATTCTCTACTACTCATTAGCAGTAGAGAACAGGGCGGCGCATTCATATCTCAATTCGCCTCGGTAGAGAATTGTTACAGAAACGAGCTACAGATTGCTGAGCTTTGCCTGGACCTCGCCGATATGTTCGTTGGGTGTAAGATAATAGCTTACGTAAGTGACATCATTGATCCTCAACCAGAAAAAATCCACTTCCGGATCCATGGGTTGAATATGAAAGAATTGTAGATCGGGTATCCAGATAGTCACGGTGCCAAGGCGTTGCAGAACCAGGACTCATCTCTGTTTCTATTTTGCTCGCTAATTAGAACGATATCGACGCATTTCTCAAGTCGAATCTGAATCAGCAAGCTTTGTGCCGTCCTGCTTCGGTTCGAATTTGTTTGTAAGATAATCATCTATTCTTTTTGGACATTCAAGTGTTTTGCGCAATCGCGCTAAGTGTTTGTGCGCATCTGCTCGATTGCAGAGGAAGCACGAAGGTTCTGAAGTGCAGTCCTTTGAGTTATGCCCATCTACCCTGCTCCTAAAGAAATCTCGGCCCCGGTCGGGCTCTTTGCATCCGTGTCTTTGGTGTCAGTATCCTAGGCATTTATAGGACAGAGGAACTATTAATCTCCTGCGAATCTTAGAGCTTACCCAGCCGATCTTTATACGTGAAATGCATAATTGTATCGAAAACCTTAAAAATAAATATCCAAACCGTACAGAAAGAGGTCTTGGCAAAATTGAAGTAATACTAAGTAAATTTTTTGCCTATTTTTACCAAAAAGTGGAGTGCTGCATTGAAAGTAAAAAAAAGTTCTGTTTTTTTTGGCCATGGACGCTAAACAGTTTTACCCACCGTGGGACACCATGTTTGTATACATATATAGAGTTTCTGCTTTCCCGTTTTGTATAACGCAGCATGCGCAAGTATACAGTTTGTATAATACGAGGACTTTTCCTCACCTTTTTAAAGCTTTTTGAGGTTAGGCTTGTATGGGAGGTGTGCGTAAGAATAAACCGATTACAGCCATTTTAAGGGTGTTTGCTTTTACTAATATTATTATTATATATATGGAAAAAATTTAGGAGTCGTGCATTCATCGTTGCTGATTTTAATGACATTTTTAATCGTTTTTGAAGTTAGTTTTGTAAGGGAGGTATGCGTTAAAGTAAACCGATTTTTAAAATTTTGTGTATGTTTACTTAGTCTATTATTGCAAATATATAGGCAAAATTTCGGAGTCCTTTATTCATCGGTGCCCTGTTTTTTTTTTATCGACTTATGCTCTCACAGGTTAAATACGAAAAATTAAAGCCCTACGCCTACTCCTAATTTTCTCCAAAAAATGTATGGGGCTGCAGCACTCTGTGGCGTAACGCTGTTGGTGACATCAAGACATAGATATGCCACAAAATGGATGAGAAGCTTGGCCAAAAACTGAACAGAATTGTGGTTACGAACATCATTTTTATATGTATATAAGTATGTACACATGTATGCGAATTCATTTCAACGTTATATTTATTCATATGTAAGCTATTCATGCTAACAAAGAGCTTGGTGGCTCCTAATATTTATTCAGGTTGTGCAAGCACTCATGCCTTCAGCAGAGAAACGAGTTTATTTAACTCATTTACTTTTATTCCCTGATCTTATCGTCAGCTGCATTTGTGGGCTTCCTTAAGGTTTTTTATTTGGCCACTTTTTGGATATTATTTTTTGTTGTTGTTTGAGCTGTGCAATGTTTTAAAATTTGTGGCAATGCAACCAACCGTTGAAGACGTTGCTGCGCGCTTTTATTTAAAAAAATATATACGTATGTAAATGGATTAAACTGGTAGAAAAAGGTGAGCATAAAACCAATTCCCAAAATTTTGCATTTTTGGTAAAACGAAATTTTATTAGCTTTTTGTTGAAACCTGCTGAGTTTTCATACAAATACACAATTGCCAGCCCTTATTCCATACCTTATTATTCATATATATTAGCGTGGGCCGAAAATCCGCTTTTTTAGAATTTGGATTAGTAATAGCAAAAATATGATTCCTTATGCTTTAAAAACAATCTGTGTGAGAGATGATATTTTTTGGTCAATATCTAACAAAGTTCATTGTGGTCAAAATTTAAAAAATAATAAATACAGTAATTAATAATTTTTTTAAATAAAACTGCAAGTATCCTCGAAAGTATTCGTCCTACATAATCTGGTACAAGAGCCTTTTTTGTAGAGAATCGAAGTAAGCTAAGAAGAAATTTTTTTAGCACTTAAACTTAGATGGACTTGGGCGAACCTAAGATATTGACCAAAAATTGTCATCTTTCACACAGATTGTCTTTAGAGCATAATTAACCATATCTTTGCTATTACCAATCAAAATTCGAAAAAATCGGATTTTCGGCCCACGCTAATATCTATTGAAGGTATCACTGAATCCATTGTGGCCTAGTTTTCGTGAAATCTACGAAGAAGCAAAACTTATTGCTTATTTTTTTTATTAGAAGGATTACATTTCATACACTAATGGCCGGATTCACAGTGCTTAGTTAAACAATTGTTAACTTAACCACCAAGAAGTGTTTAACTTTGAATTTATATTCCGAGTCATATAGTTAACTACGGAAATTCATATCGCTTGAAAATATACAAATTCCAAAAATCACTACTTTTCCATACAAATTTGAAATTCATTCCACAAAAAAATATTGCACAAGAGTTTGACTATGGGGGCATACAGGTTTAAATTTTGTTAACTGAGCGTTGTGAATATCAAAATCGATAGTTAAAGTATTGTCAGTGGTTAACTACACACTGTGAATTTGGCCCTAAGAAAAAAGTAAAATGATTTTTCAAACAGAGACTTTTCGACTTTTCCATGTTAAAGCTTAAAAAGACAGTTAATTCCCAAGTTGATCAGGATCAACGCTGCCGTCTGTTTATGCCTTTACACGATATTTACTTAAACGTGTCAACAGGACCGTCGGCCGTCCTTATATAAGTCTATCAAGTTTACAAATGTGTTATGTTTTCCTTGCCATAATGAACGCCATAGCTTTACTTTCGCTTGCAACCAGTCTAGTCCATAAAAGCTCGACACTATATCCAACCGCGTATTCAAAATACATGTTTCCGGGGAAATTATTTAAAGCTATCTATGTAGTATTTCAGCGCATTATTCAACTAAAATTTATACACCTACCATTTAGCTTTGAGTGTTCTTAGCAAAAGCCTTCACTTATTTTATTTCATTTATTATAGTGCACATGTTAAATACAGTTATAAAAGGCATGCTCCCATAGTTAAACTCTTGTGAAATTAATTATTTTTTTCTTTTTAACAAATTTTGAAATTTGAATAGAAAAGTATTGATTTTTAGAATTTGTATATTTTCAGGCGATATAGATTCCAAAGTTAACTATCTTACAGTGAATATAAATTGAAAGTTAAACTCTTGCTGGTGGTTAAGTTAACAATCCTTTAACTAAGCATTGTGAATCCGGCTCTAAGCAATTTAAGTTGAAATACGGTCCCCTCCCTACATATATGTGTGTATGTACTTTACGTAATTTGGCTAAATAATTCTTTAATATTTACCCAAAATAGATATTAACAATGTCTCTTTATCAAAAAATTTGTTTCGCATAAAATTTTTGGAAAATAGGCCTACTTATATCATACACAGATGTATGTGTATTTCATTAGAAAATCGGAGGGTTCAGAAACCTATTTGTATGTTTCATTCCTCTCTACCTAAAACCTGAAATACATATTTATGGTATGTGTCAGGTTTATTCCTTTTTTTTTTGATTGTGGCACAGTGTAATTGAAATTACTTACGAACTTACTTTATTTCATTCATCAGAACACTTGGCCGGCCCTGAAACAATTAAAACTGCTTTTTAAAACCCTCCGACTTCAACATAACGGCTTAATTTGCCAGCTTGCCTGTCAGTACTAAACCCATAATTTGTTGCTTAGTTTAATGCAAACTTAACTTCATTTTAAATTTGTAAAATCAATATAATTTCATAAAAAATAATAGTTTACTACTTCCTTGCGTTGCAGTCGGCAAGCACAAATGTGCTAAGTTGTGTTTATTTGTATATCCATGTGCATTTCATCCATGTCTATAACTACATAGCCATATGTACAAACATATTAAAATTTACAAGAGATACATCCATACACATAGGAAAACACCCTTGAATAAATCTGCAATAAGTTGTAGTATTTATGGGTCTGTTTATTACAAAAAGAATTTCTCACGATTTTATGTTAAAAATTTATAACTATATAATATTTACACAAATTATCACAAGTTATCGCAACTTTTTGTTAAATCATTCTGGCAATTAAGTCCCTTTTCATTCTTCGTTCAGCAAAGAATGCTTCTTATTTGACAGAAACCGGTGGCAGGCAAAAGCGTGTGCATATGTACATACAAAAATACGATTAAATATAACTGCGGCAGCGACAATTTATCTTTGGAATAAATGAACCAAGCCCCTCGTGGCGAACAACCAAGCGAATTTTGTTTTAAAGTGGGATTTTGCTTTACATTTATACACACCGAGAAAAAGGTAACAAATGCAATTTTCTCAGAGCATTTTTGAGTTTTTTCATCTTGGCGATTTAAAATGTTTGAACAGGAAAGGTAGTTTTAAACAAATATCTCTTTAATTTAACCCTTAATTAGGCGCATAAAGAAAATCACACAATTAGTCGCATGAGGTCCCAGTGACCCCAACAAAAGTGTTGAAAAAAGAGTTTTCAAAATAAAAAAACGAAGTGTGTATAACCAAAATATTAAAGTACTATATTATCGTTAACTTAAAAAAAAAAACAAAAAAATATTTTTGACTTCAAACATAAAAAAATTTTAAAAATTTACCTCCCCCAAAAAATATTACGTTAGTGGTCGCATAGGGTCAGAACGCAAGACTAAATAAATAAAACGAAATGTTTATTGTCATGAACATTAAAGCTCTTTATTATAGTTAACTTTAAGAAAGAAATGCATAACTTTGACTTCAAACTTAGATACAAAAATAAAAAATTACCTCCGCCAAAAAATGTTACGTAAGTGGTCGCATGGGCTCAGGGCTTAAAATAGTAGCGACACATGCGTATACGCCGATGTACTGGCAGCGACTTAATTAAATACCCCGCGGGGAGTTAGGAAGCTAGAAAGAGCGCGAGCACGCTCCAAGCACTCCAAGACTTTTTTTTCAACTTTAAATGGCCTTGACCCTAATGCGCCTAATTAAGGGTTAAAATAATTTATTTATTTACATAAATGACTAAAAAAAAAATATTCAAACTAAATATTTGGAAACATATATACATACATACATATGTATGTATGTACATACGTATGTATGTGTGTACATGTGTTCATTCGCTGGCTGTATTTGAATGTGCAGAGATTTTTTTTCCGAGGGGAAAGCATCGAAAGCCTTAACCCCGTCCTGTGATCACACCTCCCAGGTGGGTTCCAGAACATCCTAGGTTTAATTGTCGTCTGACACAACATACTAAAATGATAATAAAAATTTTATTCTAATATTGGAATACCTGTTAGAGATATTGCGAACCTTTGCGAAGTTACAACGGTTGTTCGTCCCAAGTGCAGACAGGTCGTTCTGTATTTATCCCTTCCAATGTCAAAGAATCTGTTCACCGGATCATAATCTTCCATGCGCACGAACTGTCCAGCCAGCGCAATATTTTATTGTGCGTAACTATGTCCATGTCATTATAAAGCTCTTATAGCTCGTCAATCCGTCTTCTTTGGTATTTGTCGCCCACCAGAACAGGGCTATAGATCTTGCATTGAATAGTTGTCTCGAAAGCATCCCCTTCTTTTCCTGGTACCTCTCAACTATTGCGCTAGTCGCCATTGGCCGCGGGGTTGAATAGTATGATGCGTATTTATCTGCTGAAACGGTGCACCGGTTTTTCGCAATACCACTTGTTCCTCTTCCAAAGCTCACAGAAATGCTCTTTGGTCAAGGGTTGGGTCCTGAATAATATTACTTTTTCTCAGTGTATGAAATAAAATGCGCGAGCACATGCCATCAGTAGAGCACAGTAGAATGATGTGGTCAAAACTGAAGTAAAAAAATCCAATAATGGAATTTGAAACATACATACAGAGCTCTAGGTACATACATACATATACATATACCTACTTGTTGCTAAAACCGATTGATAAATTAACTTTTAAGTACCGACGTGTGGTCTGACAGGCACTTTGAGAGTTTCAAAAGATACATGTGTTAGCGAAGACGATCCTCGCGTGCTTCTCTCTACCACTCGAGCAGGCCCGCGGAAGCGTTTGTGGAGAGTGGCTGTATTGGAGGGTGCAATTTCGGTTAGTTTTAATTTTTATAAGATCGCGCGAGGTGTGTCAGACCACTCGGTTGCACTTATGTAACTTTGTTTGGTACGACTTTTTCTTATGATTTTCAAGAAAACGGTTTATTTGATTTTAAATTTCTATTTTCATTATTTATCTAGGTATTATTCTTAAAGAAAAAATAATTGTTTAATTTAATGTTAATGTTTAAATGTAAACTACTAAAACAAATATTTTTTCCCCCAAATGAATTTGAGACTGCAATATCTTATGTTCATAATTAGTAATAATCGTGAACATTTCTATATTTTGTTTTACTTATACAATAACTAGATGTATTACCAAAACGTAAAAAGTTTTCTTTTTTAAAGAATATAAAGAAAAATAAAAGTTTTCGTTAATAACGCTATGGTGGTCTAGCAGACATCACGTCGGTACTTATGTAACTAAAATAGCACGTCGGTACTTAAAGGTTAAATTAAAATATAACTGTACTATGCGTAAATAAGAATAAATTGATTAAATAATTTCAACGGGATGTCCGCATACTTTAAAATTAAGATACATTTGGATCAATTTGTACACTGTACATGGCGCGAAACTTGTGTCTTCATTATGTTTATGAATTAAATTATACAATTTACTTCTGAATGTTGAAAGATGAAATAAATTGGAAAATGTCAGACATTTAGCCGTTCCGGCAAAAAACTACTCACCACCATTGACCACTGGCGCCCACCAGCAGTCGCTTCTGCTTCCTTGTAGGCATCCGAAACTTCTACCGAGATGATTTACATAAAATCCAGATTGGCATGCAAATACATGAACGAATAGAACTACGCATGTACATCAAACAAAAATACTTTTAAGCAGGACGACCGTTCAAATACTAAAGAGCTTCACCGTTTCAAAGCGCTCAGCTCGTTACTTCGGCATCGTCGAGAGGTTGCTCCAATAGAGCCATGTCGAATGGTAGATATCGCCTTTAGTGGGTATGCACACTTTGTGGTGTCAACGGCGGCAAATGTCTGTTAATAAATTTATTTATGCGGCTTACATACTAATAACTTACTCATTTGAATGGCATTCTTTTCTTAACCGAGGATTCTACTGTCACTGAAATTCTAAGTGTTCAATAAAACAACAACATAAATACATATGTATGTATGTATGTGCGCTATAAGTACCCTGTAGTCAAATGTATTAGTTGTAAACTATCTCACAACTAGTATGAACCGCATGCCCAACTAGTCAGCCAACTATCTTTTTTCCATGCAATCAACTGGTATTTTCAACATGGGGATGTCCTACGAGATGGAAATTGTCAGATTTCGGTCAAAAATATACCAGTCTCATACTAGTTCAAAATAGAAAGAAAAATGCTAGTCCAATTATGGACCAAAACCACTACTTTGGGAGTCAAAAAATAAAATTAATGCATGAATATACAATAAGACACTTTTGATTAAGAACACTTTAATATATAACACCTTTTTATTTAGCAGCCTTAGATTTGCCAATAATTAGTGTTAAATTTTTGGAGTATTAATTGAAAGCAAAAATAAATACATAAATGTTTCAAACTTTCGAACATTAATTTTGAATGCATTTTTCATTAAATGTTATTAAAAGTAAAAGGTTTAAGGTACAATAAATACTATATTTTTATCCTTTTGAATAATATTGAATATGCAAAATAAAACATTTTAGTTAGAAATAAAACGAATACTTTAGTTCATTGTTGAGTGAACTAAAATAAAAATAAAAGGTTTTATTAAAGTGAATTAAATTCATTAACTTTGCACATTTCAGTCTATTCTTTTTAAAATTTTAATAATTAATGTTTAAAATTTGAGATTTTGATAAGAATACAATAAATAAATAATTCAAGCAGTTATTAAATATTCTTAGTTTTTATGTATAATTTGCCTTGATGATTAATAATAGAAATTAATCAAATAATTATAATCGTGTAATTAAAAAGAGTCAAATATGATCAAAAATATTATATATGATTAACATTTTTTAAGTAATTAATTATTAATCATTAAAAAGGTGGTAATATCGGTATTTAATCATTATTTTATAGGTCTGGTATAATTGAATACGTACTTGCTTTAATGGTTGACAATATACCCAAATAAAACTTATAATATTTTGTGTACTTTAAATATAATTAAACTGTAGAAGTCAAATAAAACAGGTCATGAATAAATCGTTTTGTACTGGGTACAAGTCTGGCCATTTTCGAACTAGTTCAGTTTCAGTCAGAAAAATGTAGTTGTAAACTAGTATTTTTCCTGACTAGTTTGTGGTTTCACTACGGGGTAGAAGATAAAAGGTTATTGCCACTTGTTCAATAGATCAACATAGAGTGCGCGACTCTAAGTTGGCAATGACGCACGAACTCATAGACCAGGTGGTTTTAGCATTAATTAAAGTATAACATTAGATGGCGACTATGAATTGATTTATATTGGGACTTTGTTCACTATCGCTAGCTGCACTGCCTACAATTGCATTGGGAACGGTGAAGGCAAAGGTAGTGCGTTTCAAGCAAGTCATGCCGTTTCGAAACCCATAACTTATCTCCTTGTTGATACCAGCTCAATGTTTGATATCAAGTTATAAATTTATGTACATATGAATGTATGTAACTCGACCAGCTATGGCGGATGCACCATTCATTCGTTGGTCACGTCTCTACTTTGCATTTCGAATGTGAGCTGTAAGACAAAAACGAATTAAACTAAAATATGTAACTGACATGTCATCGTGTGATTAAACGAAAATATACTTACTTATATACATATGAAACGTAGCAGCTTGCGATTAGTTTTAGGCCAATCAATGGGCACAAAAACCAATGTATGTATACATATAGATAAAGTCAGAGTCTACCTGAGTGGGCACACGTTTAAATATTTTTTTTTAATGCATGTACATACATATATATATACGTATATATGTGTGTAGGCTCGCTGGAATTAGGATCTAAATAAAATTGAAAAAAATTTGTATTTCAAATATTCATGCACTTAAGCCTTACGTTCAAATTCATAGCTTTACTTTCTTATTTTTAAGAAATTCGGTGAAAGCATTTTACAGTTTAATTACAACTAATATTTTTTCTTTCAATTTCAGCAAACATCTTTTCGTAATAAAGGGTAAGTTCGAGTTCAATCATATATGTACATATGTATGTATGTACATACGAAAAGCAGACGGGTTAACTGACCTTCCAAGTACATAGTAAACGAAAGTGAGCGAGAATAATGGTGACAATGAAATAAATTGTGTGGATTTTGTTCCCAAACTCATTTGGCCTTGAATACAAATCGCAATTCAGAACATAACTAACAAGTATCTAACAGAAATAAAAGAGAAGGAAAAATTAAGACGAGTGGCCTCGGGGAAAGTGTTAGACACTAATTCTTAAAAGGCTTACTGTTAAAAAAAAACAATATGCATTCGAAGGCTAAATATTTATGTCATTAAAAAAATAACTCGTAGAAAATTGTAAAAAGAGTTTTGATGTAAATATTCAAGCCAAGTTAAAAGTGAATAATATTAATATGGTGGTGGACATCAGAGGTTAATCCATATTCATCGCTGCATTTTCATGGGAAGAAATGCACCGATATCTGATGTTTTACAGAATTGTTTAGAAAATAAATAACCAAGTCAAAACAATAAAAAAGCGCACTAAAAAATCAAAAATTTATTTTTTGAACTTACGTATCCACTCAAGAGCCATGCTCGATTACTTCGTAATAAATCGTTACTGTGGTTGACATTACAACCTGAGAGTATTCGCTGAAAATCGAGTTGGTACAGGTGGTTTACGAATGCAATGTGTTGAGTGATTGACTCGGTTTTTCAAACCGGAGTGAGCCGGTATTTTCCAAAATTTCCGGCGGTTTCTTTGAAATCGCGATTTTTCGAATATCGAATAAGCGGAGTTTTGTTATGGAATAAAACGGATTTTCCATCTTGAATATTTTGCAACTGCATTTTCACAGCAACTTTTTTTTACCGAACATGCTCATAACCTACAAACGATCGTGACGTAGTTTTCTACGTTTTCTTTCGAACAACTAACAAACTGCTAACGACTTTTATTTCAAACTTTGTGAGAGCTCTTGGATAAACCGCCTCATGTAAATTGCCTATTAGTTTAATTTTTGCTTTTGATTTTGTGGAGTTGGTGGCTGGAGGAGGGGTGAGAAGACCACCGCTCAAAACGTTCTTTGATGTAGATTTCTACGACAAAAGCAATCTTTCATGTGATTTTCGACATATAAAAAAAGGTAGAGCCACATTCATCTAACCGATGGCATCTTATTCTTTGAACCTTTAAACATTAACTAGTAAACAAAAATGGGAACTCACTTTTTAAGCTCGGTAATGTTAAAAAAGAATAATAAAAAACTAAGCAAATATAAAATAACTAGCAGACCCGGCGAACTGTTCACGTTCATGATTTTCAGTGGCGCATTTATCTTCTAATATTACGGTTTGGTGTAGGGATGGGTAAATTCTATATTCGAAGCTTCGATATTCGAATTTCAATCGAATTTTAGCTCCAAAATGGCGAATTTTTGAAATCGAACTTTGTGTTGCTAAAACTCGGAAAAAAACGAACTTTTCTAGAAAATATCGAATTTCATCTTTATTTCCAAAAAAATCAACTCTTCATCTTTCTTCTTTCTGACTAAATTTGCCATCACTGTGTGTGGCACTCCATTTGTCTTAGGGATGTAAGAAAAAAAATACATGTTTTTCGAATTGATGCATCGGGACACAAAATCTGTGCCTAAAATGAGCTGTTATTCCAAACTAAAATTTAAAATTTTTTTTTGTTAAAAACTATTTTTTTGTTGATTTTTTATTTTAAATGTTTAGAGGCTTTTACGTTGGTGGCATGAAGCTGTTACCTGAGAAGACCCCTAGTAAAATTTCTCGGAGAATAATTTTCTAGAATATATCAATCCTCTAACGACCTTCCAAATTTGCGTATTGCGGGATTTCTTGATATAAGGGTCAAAATGAGCCTTTTCGGCGCGAGCTAATGGGTTAAAATGTTTTACAAAAATATTTCCCTTGAAATTTTATTATATGTTCGGTAATTATCTAGGTGAGCTTTTAACCCCCAAAATTGGTTAAAGTTTTGGAAAGGGGGTACCATTAGATGCGTCTGGACCCCAATAACAAGAATCCGAAAGCGGAAATTAACTTTTTTACCCGATCAAAAGTTATTAACCTACGAAGAAAGGTGTTCTCTGCAAAAGGTGTTCAGCGCCTTTTCTTCGCAACACAGAAAGAGAATTCTACTTTGTGAGGGTTATAATCCCTGAGTGCGGCCGAAGGCCGCCTATTCAGAAAGAAGTTCTGCGCAGAAATACTTCGGATTCTTTTTGTAGCAATACAGAAAGGAGAAGGAAGTGAGGGTTGCAATCCGTAATTATCTAGGTGGGCTTTCAACCCCCAAAATTGGTCACAGTTTTGGAAATGGGGGTACCATTAGACGCGTCTGGTCCTCAATAACAAGAATCCGAAAGCGGAAATTAACTTTTTTTACCCGATCAAAGGTTATTAACAAAAAATTTTGGGGGTTGAAAGCCCAACTATTTAATTATCATATATTCTTAAACTTTGATTTCGCCCAGACATTTATTTTAACTATTTTTTCGAAAACTACTTAGGTCGAGACATGAAAACTTTAGTAGGCCATGAAATAAAAAAACGAGCTAACTTTTGCAAATCCACCGAGTGTTTTATTACTGGATGGGTATACTTTCATAGAATGTTAACAAAGTCCGGGCTGGTTTCGGCTGTCCCACAGTGTAATTTGAGTTTAACTTTTTAGACAGGTGGCCACTCTCTTCAAGCAGCTCAAAAATATTTAAATTGTTGCATAGTATTTTAAGCACAACACTTTTTAACTATAGTCGACTTTTCAAACAGGTGGCACCCCTCCTAAATGTAATTAAAAAATAAAGTTTATTCAAAACCATTTCGATTGATACCCATATTGGGGTAATTTATTTAACTTATTAAATAAATTGATTTTGATGTTCTTACATATGGCACAAAACTAAAACCATATTACACATGTACAGGGTAAGCCCTTTCATTTGACACCTACCTCCTTTTTGAAAATCGAACGAACGATACAGATTTTATGACTTGGTGTTAAATATTTAAAGTAAACATCTGCGGAAGCGATTATTTGAATTTGACACCTCATTTTTTTTTTAATTGAACGAACGATACAGATTTTATGACTTGATGTTAAATATTTAACGCAAACATCTCCGAACTCGACTAAGAAGTTTAAATAAAAAAACAAATTGGAAAATTCGAAAAAATTCGAATTAAATTGAATTTGCCCCACCAAATTTCGAATCGAATAATCGAATGGTTGGGCGAAATTCGGAAAAAATCGATATTCAACACCCCACTACCCATCCCTAGTTTGGTGGTTGTCAGAAGGTATACTTCCATTGCCGTCTTAAGTAACCTACACTCTAAAAAAATTTTGTTTAAATTTGCGCATATTAAGGGTGGTTACCAGTTTGTTCTCTTAATAAATGCAAATTTACATACCATGTTAATTAAATTAAACACTGCTTGTTTACTTTTACTTATCATATGTGTGGCGTAGAAAAAAAAATCAAATTTGTTTTTTGAGTTCTAAACATTTATTGTTCACAATTTCACAGTTTACAAATAAAACCTTAAAAATTTCCTCTAAAAAATGTTTGTTTGAATTTACGCATACAAAGAGAGGTAACCAGTTTCCTCTCCTAAAAGTGAATAAATATGAGCACTTAATATTTAATAATAAAAATAATAGATTGGCGCTTACACATATGTTAGCGTTTGGCCGAGCTTCTCCTCCGACTTGTGGCGTGCGCCTTGATGTTGTCACACAAAGCGGAGGGACCTACAGTTTTACGTCGACTCCAAACGGCGATTGTATTTTTATGAGAAGCTGTTTTTCATGGCAGAAATACACTCGGAGGTTTGCCATTGCCTGCCGAGTGACGACCGCTGTTAAGAAAAAACCTTTTTCTATATTTTTGCGATGTTGCTTTGACCAGGGCTTGAACCCAGGAGCTGATGAGTGAAAGCGCGCACTGCTTACCACTACACCACAGCGGCCGATCATATTTACTATTTGTAAAAAATATATTTTTACTTTCAAAATGTTTGTAATTTTAAACATTTCATGTGTATATTTATGTGTATATTTTGAACAACTCATGTTCAAAATCAAATCTTAAACATCTTGTCCGTATATTTGTAAAGATTTTGTTTGAAAGATAAACACTTTTCAGTAAAAGTTTTACATGCACTTTTTAGAGTGTAGCAAAAGTGTACATGCATATAAAGATATGTAATAGTTTCAGTGCGTTTGAAAGGCGCCACGCCCCTTTTTCCAATATACCCAATTTTTCTTCATGACTATGCGATTGATTTTATATATCTTGTACATACCAAGTTCCAGTACCTTACCATGAACACTTCCAGAGATATGCAGTATGAAAATTTCGGTTTGTATGGAAGGTGCCACGCCCTGTTTTTCCAATAACCGCAATTTTTCTTCATGAGTATGCGCCTGTTTTCATATATCTCCATACCAATTTCGATTACTCTACTATGAACACTTCCAGAGATATGCAATATGAAATATTCGGTTTGTATGGGAGGTGAACCGCCCCCTGACCCTAGCGGTATGAAATCTACTTTACATCCGATTCTCATACCTACCATATATACACAAAACATTTCTTGAAAATCGGTCGAGCCGTTTAGGAGGTGTTCGACCGCTAAAACCGTAACGATTTTTATATATTAGATATAACACTACAAAAAAAAATGTATGAAAAGTTC
Source organism: Rhagoletis pomonella (assembly GCF_013731165.1). NCBI lineage: Eukaryota > Metazoa > Arthropoda > Insecta > Diptera > Tephritidae > Rhagoletis > Rhagoletis pomonella. The sequence goes on along the minus strand of NW_023458558.1, from coordinate 82,346,451 downwards.
CTTTTACAAGCCTTTTATATTTTTAGGGTCGCTGAATTCGAACCTGAGTCCGTTTTGATCCATCACGTCAGAAGTTTTATCAAAAAACATGGGGAACTTTATGTGACTAATATTGACGGATTGACTTTCCTCTTGGTTCTTGAGGTCGCTGGTTACGAATATGAAGTCAGGTTTTTTAAATTCAAAATGGCAGATCCAATATGGCGGTCAAAGGTACCAAATATTATAAGAATTCAAATATTTCTTAAAATTTGACTTCACGCTCGTAATCAGCATGCCCAAAAATTCTTGGATACCCAGATTAAATTTGCCCCTCAATATTTGAAAAATTTTGACTGTCACATGAAGTCCGCCATATGCTTTGAAGTTACAAAAAATCCTGACGCAAAACGGACTTACGATTCGTGTTCAGCGACCCCAAAAACATATTGAACACTCAGTCTGGGCAAAATAAACTTTCATCGGTTTTCTGTGAAGTTGCTTAAAATTTGGAACTTTGAAAAATTTTGCCTTGATAACTAGCTTAAACTTTACCAATTTATGAGCACATTATAAAAGTGTATAACAATCATTTTATAGCATAACACTGCACCCACCTATCGAGAAATAAATGTGCCAGCGGAAAAAATTGATTTTAAATATACGTAACTCTGGTTCTATAAAAGCCACACATTCCGTTTTGGTGTAATTTTCAAAGGTATATTACATAGTATGACTTCAATGTCATTTTCAAAACCAAAACGACAAAAAAGTTACGTGGAAAAAAGGAAAACTTAGTTAAATTTTAATTATCCAGAATCACTATTTTATTAATTTTTTTAAACCTTACTTACGAATGCCACACCTGCGTGTACTATATATTTATAATACCTATAGACTGAAGATTATTAGACAAAATTATCAGCGTCCAAACATATTCGGTAAAGGGAATGCAGCGTGAGCAAAAAAAACAATGCTCGATAATTACTTTGACTCACTGGTGTTTTAGCTAGTTTTGGGATTACAACGAGTGGATTTTGTTTAAGATCGGATAAAACACTACAGTCACTCTTATTATAATATATTTTCTTTTGAAAATACCCAACAGATATAACGATTTTGACCATAGACCTACGAAACTATGCATTATAACCAAAATCAAAAGTTCTAGAGATATGCCCATATGCGATTTTATTAGCTCCATAGATTGGCACTCGTGGTATATAATGATGAGATAGATAAAAATCCTATTGGAATTTTACTACCATGTATGAATGCTAGCGATTAAGCGTAGTTTGGTTAAGGCCCAAAATTGTTCCTTCTCTAAGTTTAAAACAATTTAGACCACCATTGTTTTCAAGATGCCGGTAATCTCACAAAGTTTTACATTCCCTGCGACCTAATTTACATATTTACGTTCATGCAGGTTCCGCTTAATGATGAGTAAAATTTTTCTCGCGGTGAACTAAGCGATAACGAGCATTATGAACGCCTTGAAAATCCGTGGGCACCGAATGCTACTTTTAAATTTCCGCCCTCGATTAAACGTAATTTAAAATTTCAATTATCATGTATTAAAATGTGTTAAAGGTACATTTAAATTGTACATTTAAAATTTAAGTGCCATGCTAATATTTAAATTAGTCATAGGTAGGAAGCAGCGAAATTCTGTATGAAATACAATAAAAATAGGGTCATTCTTATTAGTTTACAACTCTTGAAATTCGTAGAATATTACTCGGGGTAATGTTTCTCCATAAGTTGATAATCGGCGAAATTGACTCGGCTTACCTTGCTAGCCAACTTAATTTTGCTGTTCCAGTTAGAACGTCTAGACACTTTGTGCCTTTTCATTTATCCCTTTGCCGTCTAAACTTTACCAAAAACAACCCGCTGCGTAATTGGTGTTCATATTAGTTGCGTTCGAGTACCTGTCAATTGTTCAAAGTTAACCAAAACTTTCAGGTTTTTGCGTTCGCGTACGCAAAAAACTTGCAAAGTAGGGGAAATTGAGAGAGCAAAGTGGCATTTCATTTTGAAGGGAAGCTGCTGACTTCTGCTGGAAAAATTTTTGCCAACAGGAAAACAGCTGATCAAAAACAGCTGGTTGGAATTTACGCAAATCACAAAATTTAATTCAATGGTTTGGAAGTTAAAAATGACAAAATGCGACTAAATAAACTTTTAAGAAGTAAGTAGTTATTTGTTTAATCAAAGAACTGTGTAAGGATAACACTTTGTGATGAGTTTTCGTACGTTTTAAACTTTAAATTTTTGAATGTAAACAAAAAAGTTTCTGCAAATTTCCTGTTCGCGTACTGTTTTGGATATTTTTCTCTTGTAAAAGAACTGGTGACATTTCGCCGGAATTTTGCTGTTGGATGTTTTTTACTGGAGATTTTAAACGAACGCACCAATTATAATGATTATTAGTATTGAATGTTCGTTTATTGCCTTACATAACGCAATACTCGCGCGTCTAGCCTGATATTTTAAAAGCTACAGTGGAGTAAATGTACTAAATTATAATATTGTTAACGCTTATACAAATCTTTATTTATTCTTTATATGTATGTATCCTTTTATATACTTAACTTTAGAAGTCGACCGTTTTATGTCTATGTCGACCTAAAATAACTAAAATAAATACAAGGATACAAAAAAAAACTGAAGTGAGCGAAATGAGAAGAATAAGAGAATTATGTAGCAATTCCAACAACAAAGCAGCAAAGTTATGCAATCCGTGCTACGTGTAGAGGAGTAACTATAGGGTGGGATGGCTGGCAAAATGCCACGGGCCGCCAATCCGAGAGGGCCCCGGCCCAAGAGACCGCGAGCCCAGGAATATCCTAACAAAACTAAGTACTTTAATGTTACAATTTGTTTAGTACTTAAAATTAATTAAAGTGAGACACAACTAAAGGCCATATGAGCATTTTCACAGAGTGGTCAACCAGGACCGAGAACTAAAATGAAAATCAGGTGTATGGGAGTTATAAGTTATAGTGAACAGACAGACAGATGGACTTGGCTAAATCGACTCAGCTCGACGTTCTGATCATTTTGGCAAACATTTATGTGGGTGTATATCTTCTTCTTCTGGAACTTGCAAACATTAGACCAAATTTATAATACCATTTCATGTTCATGAAAGGTTAAAAAATGATGGAAAAATCGAATGTTCGCGAACGGTACTTAAGCTTATTAAATAAAAAACTAATTTCAACGCGCAATTATTTAGGAGGAAGTACCTTTACTCTAATTCAATTTAATATAAAATTAATTGCTTTCGAATATACTCAAGGCGCATCTATTGTTGTCTCTAAACTAGTACAGCAGAATGTCATCCAAGACGAAATGGTGTAACTTCAGGATGTCAACAAAACGAAATGGTGAAAATTATCTCCTATTTCTTTCGTTTTAACATCCTGATTTACTAAAAAGCAATAACAAACTGCACGGTACTTTTACTTATATTAAATTGCTACCATGTTATATGGATGTGCGTTGGAATATACTGTTCCATTTCGCAGTTTCTTGCATTTTTAAATTTGCAGCCAAATGACGGATTCTATCGGAATCTGCAATATAATTTAAAGTTTTGCAAAAATCCGATTTTTAACACCTTGCTAAAAATATCGCTCATCATAAGGTTTCGAAAACAAATTTTAAAAAATGTTTGACTCTCATAAAATATTATGATTATGGCAACCTAACTTAACTTAACGGAACGTAGAACTTGGAGAATCAAAATTAAACAGATTTCGACGTGACATTAAGTTACGTTAAGGTACGCCCATGTTACTAGGGTCAGTGTTGATAAATTTAAGTGTAAAGTACTCAACAATTCTAAATTTTGATAAAGCTACACCTACATAATTGACTATTATATTAGTTACTACAAAATACGAAAAAAAATTCCAGCTACTTTTATATAGAAAAAATCTGATTTATTTCTTCTGTCATGGGTGGGACAAAAAAAAAGAACCTGCTTTTTGGAGCAGATATATTTTACGGAAACTCTGCGAATCTATATCACTTTTCTGTGTGAACTTGATGTCTTATAATAAAACAAAGAACCAGGAACACAAACAAAGGAAAAACTACAAAAAAATTATGGCTTTATTATAAAAAAATCCGAAATTCCTCGGTCAAGGGTGGGAAAACGTTTGTCAAGGGTAGGATACGTACGAATTTTTATATGAAAGGGCGCTTTTAGTGCGATCCATATATAAAGATTAGTTATTAAAAAATATAAGAGGCCAAAAAGGGGTTAAATTCACTCACGTTTTATCTTAGCATGGTGCCTTTTACTATATAGAAAAAAATGCTTAGCACCGTCAGCCAACAAAATTATTAAAAATGAACGCGATTTCCTAGCGTCTTGAAGTTTTCACTTTTATCTACTTAAATTTAATGGACTTCAAAACTGCATACCAAAAATTCTCAACAAAAAGTTTGAAATTTTTGGGTGTAATTGTTATAGTATGTTGAATTTTTATAATTTGTGTAAAAAGTTTGAAATGTAGATTTATGTGGTTCCGGTTAGGTAATGTGCTAGACTTCTATAAAAAAAAACTATAAACATTAGATTAACAAAATAAAAACCAAAGCTGGTCAAAATGTAACTTAACTTAATCAGGTGACCACAAGGGTATATAGATAATGGACGAGTCCGCGCATCCCCCCTCCTCCCCTGCATCCACCTCAACGAACAAATAAAGCTTATCAGCCCGGTAAGCCTATTTCTGACAACTGTCCCACAGATATCTGTCACGTATGGGGAATCTCGCAGCGGATTCGAATATGTTGTCTTCTCTCGACGCTGCAGCTGACATATGTAAGAAAGTCGACTTTATTTGCAGTTTTAGATTATTACTGGTACAGAGAATCGCTGATCGCGACAGAAAAAGCCAAGTGATTCAAATTCATGCAAGTTGTACTAGTTTTGAACAAGACTTGTTCACTAGTTTTACTTTTTCTTGCAGGGTATGCTTCTTGAAAATATGTGTGTGGTTACAGTTGGAATCTCATCAATAAATGTCTAATGGCGACACATACTACGTTTATACGCACAGAATAATCGACTTAATTGAAAGCGCATAGACACCGTACACATTTCGCTCTAGTGTTTATACTTAGATACGGCTTTATATCGGCATCAAAGTAACCGTCTGCAAAAGCAAACAAAATAAGCTGTTTCATTTGACATTTTATAAGTTAACATAATGGAAAGTGATAAAAATCTAGTTTTATTCGGCATCGTGGCAAAGAAAAAGAACGATTATTATTAATCAGCTTTTAAATACTGATGCGATTATTTGGAATTTGAGCGGAACAGCTGATCTCCAATTCGCTTTGAGTGAGAGCGGTGTTTATACACTATTTCTAACTGTCTGAAGAAATAAACTACCGATTTGAAATGGAGTGTGAGCAGTGTTGCCAGAACTTTTTGGACAAACCGGCTAAATTGGCAAATAAAACCGGCTAAAAACGGCTAAAATGTTTCAACTAAATTTCACATATTTTATTTAAATAAATCATGGGTAAAAATACTATTTATTGGAGAGAAGTTACAAATTCGAGCCGGAAAAAATTTTGCCAGCAAGAATTTGCAATTAGGAAAAACATATGATTGTGGCACATGGTAAAAGTTTTTTCCGACGATAATTTGAATACACAAGTTCGTTAAATTTAAAAATTTACAAACTGGAGCTATTTTAAAATTAAAAATTTAAGTTAATACTTGTTTACTTAATTAATTTAGTTAATTCCAATGATTTGAAAGGTACTCAGCAAAAAAAAAAAACTGTATTCTTAATCGGAATGCAATCTCAACCAGAGTCGATATAGTAAACCCGACAAAGAAATTGAAACGTATGTTGAAGAAAGTCGGACTGACAAGATATATGCACGTAAATCCTGTTTTTTGCCCCTCTGAAAGAATTTTAAAAATTCTATACAAATTTCTTTTGTTTGAAATGCAACCGTGGACATTAGCTGGCAAAAAAACTGCCAAATTTGCGTTCGTACAGAGAATTGCAAGTTTCTCCACATGAGAGAGAATTTATGAGCATTTTTTCTTACTATCTGATATTTTGAGTGATAATTCTCGCTGGATTTTCGACGAACAAACCTATTGTCTTCCCTACAGGGCCTTTCAGACTGACCGATTCTCAATACACTCAAATAGAAACCAATACACATAAAACACGCTGTAAAAATTTCCCTTCAATTTTAAGGCAGTAAAACAACGACCTTAAGTTAACATCAACCGAGGCCATATATTGACAAGGGATGCAAAATCACAGTTACACAAAAGAACTGGTCAGTTTTTTCAGATGTAAAATATGATGCCCAAAGACTGCAGATCTCCCATTTAGATGACCGGCAGCTGTCTCGTAGGATTCCCAGAGAGTTTTGCTTTACATAGAAATTTGTGCTCTTTTATTTTCATTTTGACTCACTTCAGTGTTGGTTCCTTTAATTCAAGTTGGCATTCGGTTTTTGGAATTTAAATAAGTTCTCAGCAAAAAAGTTTGTTTAAAAAAATACATATGTGTACATAGTGCTTGAAAATATCAATTTTTCCCTTACGTTAAACCTTTGGGAGTGGGCAAAAATGGTGTTTTGTAATTTAGGCAGAAGTGAATATGCGCTATCTGGGAAGACAATATCTACATGTAATATTTATTCTGTTTGTTGGCACTATATCCAAACACAAACGCATAATACAATTTCTTATTTTCTAAGTTTGCGAATAAAACTTCACACTTAAAATTAAGACATTTATAACAAACATTTTATGAAGAAAATCCCTTCTTCGTTTAAAATAACAAGTAATTTTTAGCAAAAAAAACCGACTTCAACTCCCATATAAAAAAAAAATATATATATATATATATCTCATGATCCGCTGATCGGATCTTAGTATGGGACCACCTCTGAGACACTACCTTTCCGATGCAAAAAGAATTATCGAAATCGGTTGACGTGGTCCAAAGTTATGCGGTAACATACATCAAAAAAAAAAAAAAAACATTCCGACGAACTGATAACCTCCTCCTTTTTTGGAAGTCGGTTAAAAATAAGCGAAATCGGCCCAATTTCATACAGTCCTGCCTGACATGAAAATTTTCTCCACCATAAGGCTAGTAGCCATTTCCAGCAGATTTTATGTCGCTTAGTCTAAAATGGAAACATATATACATATTTGAAATTTAAGAAAACAAGGCAAATAGCAAAATCGGCTAAAAACGGCTAATTTTTTTCTGCAAAACGGCTAACAAATCGGCTGCCGGCTAAATCGAAATTTTTCCGGCTGTTTGCTATCGCAACCGGCTAAATCTAGCCGGAAAACGGCTAAAATGGCAACACTGAGTGTGAGCCAAAACACTTCGCTCTTTCAAAGCGAATTGAAATTCAGTTTATACATATGTTTTGAATCGCGGCGAAATGAATTAAAGCGACTTATGCATGCGTATCAACCAAGGTGTATTAAACAAGGTGGTGTTGGGGCGACAGCTGAGTTTTTCGCCGTGGAGGCCATTACGTCAAAATGATGTGTTTGTTGTAACTCATACCAATAACAATATGGACATCAGCGTATAATTTGTTAGTGTAATTTTTTACTTATATACGGCCAACACCACCTTGTTAAATACGCCTTGGTATCAACGTAGTAACAGTCACATAATTGCTTCCGTGTTCAATGTCAATGTCATGTGGCTCTATTTGCGGCCGGCTCTTGCTTTTGTCGCTGATCCCTGGCATGATTGGCTAGTGTTTCTCATTTTTTGCACTACAACATTCTAAGCGGTCAGATGCCATAGCACTCAAGTGCCTGCCGAGTTGTTCGTTTCTCTGCATAAATATGTACTTACGAGTACATATGTATGTGTGTGTGTATGTATACGCATATTTATATGTAGTATGTTTATGTCGCTTTTTGTTGTAGCTCTCGTCATTGTTGTTGTCTTTTTTAACGTTTTTTGTTTTGCGCTGAAGAGCGACAACATGTCTTTGACATCCCAGACTTCTGTATCCTATAAAAAGTGAGTCATTAAGAATTTTTTACTGCTTCTCAAGGTCGTCGGCGGGAATTTTATGTTTGCTTTTATGACCATTTGAATGAGCGCTGTTTATTGCCACTCTTACTACTGCCTTATTTCTTAGTGAAGCGTAAAGTCTGAGGTATGAAAGCTGCCTTTTCGTTATATGTATATAACTGTGACGGCTGAGTAAAGCGCATGACACAATGATACTTAACTTTCAATAACAAAAAATTAGGTCAAACGCGGTGATAAAAATCAAAAACGAAATTTGAAGTTTCAAAAACGATTTGAGTTTCACATACATATATATGTATATCCTTGCCTAAGTAACGGTAAAGAGATAAAATATACAAACATAAGACCTGCAAATTGTATAAAACTGTTAATTCTATAAACCAAAATTTAGAGAAATGTGATAAATTCATTTGCGTTGTACATCCGCAATGTAAAAGTTTTTATCGGACTACAACAGCTCCAGCTGCTTTGTTGTTTTTCAGCCGCCAATGGCTATTTATACCTCGCTATAGTTAAGGCCCATCCACATATAACTTTGGCGTTGCGTTGCCGTTGGTGTCGCTTCAACAGCTGACTATGAATGCACGAATTCAAATGGAGCAGTCCACATAGCCAAAATTCGGCAACGCTAACGCCAGCACAAAGCAGATAGATGGCCAACTCTCAACTTCTCGCGTGCGTCGTTCGTCAGCTGTTGGAAATAAATAAAATTATGTGAACTGTTTTTCCTTTTTAGCCAAATGTGTACAAGAAATAATTTTTCATGCAATCATTTATATGAAATATTAATTTATCTGTCGTTAGTATGTTAATTTAACGGGCAAAGCAATCGCTGCCAAGAGTTCATTGTAGGAAGCTTACTTTTAAAGTGCGATCTGTCACACCAACGCCAACGCCAAGGCCAACGCGATAGCTCTATGTAGATGGGCCTTTAGGCGGTTGGACATCGCCTCCGTCGTCATCGACTGGGGGCTCGGTTTCATCTGCTTCACTAATTTCAGTGCAGTTATAATTCAATAATTTAGTGCTTGCTATTACAGGAATTCGCACTGGTCTTGAAACCTGCCGTAAATCGGTTGAATTTCAGATAAAATTTTTGGTCGCTTTTCCTATCGGTTGAAACAAAGAGTTCAAAATTACGATGCCGCACACCATTTTCTTTTATTTTCGGTAAGGTGCATCAACTTACGAAATTTCAAATCTATAGAAATAACGCATAACTCGAAATTCTAAGATTTTGCAATATTTTATCACTTTGGGAGTGTGGAATCGTAGAGTAATTATTTTTTTTACATATATATGTATGTCTTTTAAGTCATACATACTAGAGGTTTACGCCGACACATACAGATGACAAATAGCAGAGGTCCTAGTATACTACCTACACATTTACGAAACGAGAGATAAGATTTAACGCAAGACAAAAATGTAGAATGAAACCCTAGACTAGCTAACTTGTTTAGTAATATCGAGTGACTTACTTTATCAAAGGCTTTGGAGAAGTCTGTGTAGATGGTATCAACCTGAAGACGATCGTTGAAAGCAGTCATGCAGAATTCAGAGAAGACAGCTAAGTTCGAGAGAGTGGACCTACCAGGAACGAAACCGTGCTGGTTACTAGATACTTGGTGCTTGAATGAGAAATACATTTTCTGTTTTATAATGTATTCAAGTAGCTTCGAGGTTGCTGACAATTGCGAAATAGGTCGGTAGTTAGCAACATTAGCCTTATTGTCACTCTTGTGAATTGGGGTAATAGAGGTAACCTTCCATGCATCAATAAACACCCCACAGAGTCCAGAGATTTAATGAACATTAGAAGTGGATGAGCGAATGATGCACAGTTTTTAAATAGGTAGGAGGAAAATCCATCAATATCTGTTTTTGTAGAAGCTTTAAGATTGCGCATGCCATCCCCTACATCTTCTATAGTTAACATTAGTGAACCAAAATTAATTGGCTAGTTGAAATTACAGCAAAGAGAAAAACAATAAAAAAACTTGGGCAGCTCTAACTTAAACAGGAAAGACATCTTACAAACTAGCCAAATTCTTTCATAAGTACGACATTCAGACATCATTTAAAACAAGGAACACAGTGGGAAATATATTGAAAGAGAAAATAAGCGAGGAAGACCCGCTAGATAAACAGGGTGTTTACAAGTTAACCTGCGAGTGCCGACACAGTTACATAGGACAAACAGGGCGAAATATAAGAACAAGGTATGGAGAACACATAAGGGATTATAATAAGAAAAAACGAAAACCAGACGCTGCAATAGAATCGAACTTCGCGAATCACATGATCAAAAATAAATGCACACCAATGAAGATGGGACAAACAACAGAACTTCTCTGTGTACAACATAAAGGACAAAGATTGAATATATTAGAAAATATGGAAATATATAAACAGAAGACCTTCAAAGGACAAATAATAAATGAGCAAATAAATACTGCATCGGACGTACTGTTTGAACCTCTAAAACTACTGTACAAGAAGAAGAATGACAACAACAAAATATTAAGGACAGATATGGAAGAGAATACACCAACTGCAAAAACAAAGGGGGTAAAAATCACGGACTTCTACCTGCCGTCAAAAACGAGCCAAAACAATTCATCTACCTATTGAGTACCGCAAACACTGCAAAACTAAAAAGACGTACCTAACAAAAGAAAGAGGTAGTTAACAAGGAGTATAAATACGAGCAACCAACAAAAATTATGCAGAACGAAAAATGACACTGAAGATGGCACAACGCCGAAACCGGTTTGTCTCCAAACCAAATTTGACAAGGGATGACGGAAATTCGTTCCATAATACATTATACACCCACCCTGTCGGAAACAACAACCACCAAAAAGGAAATCCTTCACATATCTTAAGTAGATAACCTTATACCGATTGTCAATAGATGATCTGAACTTTTTATGAAATTTGTTTCTTAAATTCTTCAATTTTTCCAACTCCTTCGTGTACTACGGAATTTTGTGACAATATTGTTTCTTAGTTATTACATATGTATAAAGAAAACACATGCAATATAAACATATCTATAACAAACACGTTACCTTTTACATTGTGATATTTGCCCATATTTTGTTACACTATCCGCACGAGTATTATAAAAAATTTTACACAAACGCGTGTCAACATAGATATGGTACATAAATATGGCAATTCCTCGATAGTATCGAACTTCATCTATGGCCGATAGTGGTCGCCATCGATAGCTGATATCCCAACGATACTATCGATAGTTTGCCACGACTAGTATAAGTGGTTGCGCGGTATGAAATACTTGACCCGAGTCCTTTCTAACCAAATCAGCAGGAATTCCCGTGTGACCTGTCACTCACGAGTATGTAGAATAAAAAAAATTCATTATATTGACCAACATACACACATAATTTATCTGAGACTTTCATTGCCTACTTTATAAGTACTTAGTTAGAAGGCTGGCCGATGATTCGATTTGGTCCAATGCCCCTCCACCTAATTTCCATATTGTTGTTCCTGTCCTGCAGAACTACAAATAATACGGCATGGAATACCGAAGGCTGCGTACTATCCTTGGACATTGGGAAAAACGTCTAGATCTCTTTCCCAATAACTTCCACTTCACTGTTCGCGGAACCTATTTCTTTTAAACCTTTAAGGTCTGTTAATTTATCTATTTTAGGCTGTGTGTGTGAGTACGTCAATATTGCTACCTAAATAGAGACAAATCCTAATAGCCCAGTTATGCATACTTGCACTGCTATAATATTTTGACGTAAATATCAAAACCCAGCAGAATTCTACATGTTAAGTGCTATGCGTTTTTACGTAAAAACGGTAAAGCAGTGCAAGTATGCATAACTGGGCTATAAATTACTGGAAAGTTTCGGTAATGCAGTGAATAGGAACAAATTAAATTTTTATCTAGCATATTTTTCAACCTAAATTGAAGCGTAAAATATATTTGGGCAACCGATTACGCGAACAATGAATTCTTTGGCAGTTTTGATTAATTTTTATCATTGCCATGATACAAAAAAGGAAATATTCAGAAAAATGTCATTATAAATATATTTGATTTTCGAACAAGTAAAGAATAGGGGTTCAGCTAGAAAAAAAGAATAGGTGGGTGTGGCGTGTCTGATTTTGATGGTGCAAATTAGAAATAAATTTTCCATATTTTCAAAAGCTTATTTTTCGAAAATTATTGAAACGTTTTTCAAAATGTGGATATGGTTGGAAAGGTAATTTATTTCACCTTTGGTATAACCCTTCGGAGGGCGCGCCGCGGCGAATTAGCCGCAACAATTTTAATTTGTGGTTTTCAAATACTAATTGTAGCAGCCGGACACTGCCACTTAGTGACTTTGTAAGTTTTGAGATGCAGCATGGTTCACAGTTACCTGTTACTTTCTGCGTTATATCTTTCAGTTGATATTTGTATTTGGAAGTTGGTGTCTCATATATGCGGCTGAAAAAAAAATTTGAATCTAACTCGCACATTTTTTTTAAGATAGTTGGAAAAGTGAGTTTGTGATAAGGATCTAAATCAAAATTGTTATTTTGTAAATATTTTTTCATGTGTAATTTTAAGATTATAATTTGCGTACACATTGTAATTGTTATGGTATTCATTTTTCTTAGTTTTTAGAGAAAAAGCTGATGAGCTGATGCAGCGAACGCTTCGGGATGTATCCAAGTGGTCCACCCGGTGTGGGCTAAGCATCAGCTCAAGCAATATGGAGCATAAAATGCCTTCCGTCACTTTACCGGAGCTAAACGGCGCACATTGAGGAAAAAAGGTAGATGTGGACAAATAAATTTTGAGAGCCCAAATATAAACCGATTTCAAGTTTCTTTTCTTTTTCATAAAATATAAATTAATTTCGCGTCGATCTATCAGTGGCGATTTTAAAAAAAAGCTTTGGTTTTTATTTATTTATGTTGAAAAATGAAAGAAAAAAAAATTTTTACGTTTGAATGCTTCCATTTGTTTGGAAAATACTTGAAATTAATTTCAAATGTCTGCAATTATTAAAAAAAATAGTCCTAAACATTTTTCCATACGACATATTTAATTAGAAAATTTATTAAATTTGTTATCTTTCTCTCTTCTTCTTTTTTGGCGCTGTAACCGCCTAAGCGATTTTGGCCGAGTTCAGCAAAGCACGCCAGTCGTTTCTCCTCTGTGCCAACTGACGCCAATGGGAAACGCTAAGTGAAGCCAAGTCCTTCTCCACCTGATCTTTCCATCGCAGTGGGGGCCTCCCTCTTCCTCTGCTATCACCAGCGGGTTCCGAGTTGAATACTTTCAGAGCTGGAGCGTCGGTGTCCATTCGAACGACATGACCAAGCCAGAGGAGCCGCTGTATTTTAATTCGCTGCACTATGTCCATATCGTTGTAAAGCTCATACAGCTCATCGTTCCATCGTCTGCGGTACTCGCCGTCGCCAACGCGTAAAGCACCGTAAATCTTCCGCAAAATCTTTCTCTCAAACACCCCAAGAGCCGCCTCATCGGATGTTGTCATTGTCCATGCTTCTGCGCCATATACCAGCACGGGCATGATGAGTGACTTATAGAGCGTGGTTTTCGTACGTCGAGAGAGCACTTTACTCCTGAATTGCCTACTCAGTCCAAAGTAGCACTTGTTGGCAAGAGTGATTCTACGTTGGATTTCAATGCTGACATTATTATCGGGGTTAATGCTGGTTCCCAAGTAAACGAAATTCTCTACTTTATCGAAATTGTAACTGTCAACAGTGACGTGGGTGCCAAGGCGCGAATGTGCTGACTGTTTGTTTGATGACAGGAGATACTTCGTCTTGTCCTCGTTTACCGCCAGACCCATGCGCTTTGCTTCCCTATCCAACTTGGAAAAGGCAGAACAGACTTCGCGGTTTTTGTTACCGATGATGTCGATGTCATCGGCATAAGCCAGCAATTCCACGCTCTTGTAGTAAATTGTTCCTGAGCGGTTCAGTTCTGCAGTTCTTATTATCTTCTCCAACATCAGATTAAAGAAGTCACATGAAAGGGAGTCGCCCTGTCTGAAACCCCGTTTTGTGGCGAACGGCTCGGAGAGGTCTTTTGCAATTCTGACGGAGCTGGTGGTATTGCTCAACGTCATTTTGCACAGCCGTATGAGTTTTGAGGGGATGCCAAATTCAGACATAGCGGCGTATAGGCAACTCCTTTTAGTGCTGTCAAAAGCGGCTTTAAAGTCGACAAATAGGTGGTGAGTGTCGATCCTTTTCTCGCGGGTCTTTTCCAAGATTTGGCGTATTGTGAATACCTGGTCTATGGTGGATTTGCTAGGTCTAAAGCCACACTGATAAGGCCCAATCAGTTCATTGACGGTGGGCTTCAGTCTTTCACACAATACGCTCGATAAGACCTTGTAACCTATGCTTAGAAGGCTGATCCCGCGGTAGTTGGCGCGAATGGCGGGGTCACCTTTCTTGTGGATTGGGCAGAGCATACTTAAATTCCAGTCATCGGGCATGCGTTCATCTGACCATATTCTGCACAAGAGTTGATGCATGCACCTTACCAACTCCTCGCCGCCGTACTTGAATAGCTCAACTGGCAGGCTGTCAGCTCCAGCGGCTTTGTTGTTTTTCAGCCGCGTTATTGCTATACGTACCTCGTCATAGTCAGGCGGTGGAACGTCGACTTCGTCATCATCGACTGCGGGCTCGGGTTCTTCTTCTCCACAACTTTCCGTGCTGCTACCATTTAGTAAGACGGAAAAGTGTTCATTCCATAATTTAAGTATGCTCTGGACATCAGTTACTAGGTCGCCATTATTGTTCTTACAGGAGTGCGCCCCGGTCTTTAAACCTTTCGTAAGTCGCCTAACTCTCTGGTAAAATTTTCGGGCATTCCTCCTGTCGGCCAGCATTTCAAGCTCTTCGCACTCACGAATTTCTGCCTCTCTCTTCTTGTTGCGGCAAATACGTCTCGCTTCCCTCTTCAGATCCCTATAGCGGTCCCACATAGCGCGCATTGCGCCCGATCGCAGCGTGGCCCTGTAGGCGGCATCTTTTTTCTCTGCAGCTTCCTGACACTCCTCATCGTACCAGTTGTTCTTTCAGGCTCGCTGAAATCCGACTACTTCTTCGGCGGCGGCACTTAATGAGCGGGAAATGTGGTTCCACTGCTCGCATATGTCGGTTTGTTGAAGAGTGCTCTCTGAGAGCAGGTGTGAGAGTCGAGTAGCGAAAGCGCTGGCTGTCTGTTGTGATTGCAGCTTTTCGACGTTAAGCTTTCCTTGCATATTTGGGCGCACATTTTTTGCTGCACAGAGGCGGGTGCGTATCTTGGCTGCAACAAGATAGTGCCCACCCTGGCATTGAAGTCGCCAAGCACGATTTTGATATCATGACGGGGGCAGCGCTCGTACGTGCTCTCCAAGCGCTCATAGAAGAGATCCTTGGATGCCTCATCCTTCTCTTCCGTCGGGGCATGGGCGCAGATGAGCGAGATGTTGAAGAATCTCGCTTTGATGAGGATTGTGGCTAGACGCTCGTCCACCGGGGTGAACTACAGTACTCGGCGACGGAGTCTCTCTCCCACCACAAATCCAACTCCGAATTTGCGCTCCTTTACATGGCAGCTGTAGTAGACGTCGCAAGGCCCCAGACATTGTTTGCCTTGCCCCTTTGTTATCTTTACTAATATATATTTTGGACGCCGTTTCTTCTGTTCGAAAAACTCGAGAACAGCTGTACCGGTATTTTTGAAATTTTGGTCATCGATATATCAAGGGGCCTGGTACCTCGCATACAAACTGAAGTTTTCACACAACATATCTCTGGAAGTATTCATCGTAGAGTGCTGAAACTTAGTTTAGAGATATATAATGTCAACGCCAAACTTACGGAAAAATGGGAGTTATTGAAAAAAGGGGCGTGGCACCTCCCATTCAAACTGAATTTCTCACATTAGAATGCGTATATCGTGTGATAACAAATGAAATTAATTTTTTAATTAAATGTATCCTATGGAAAAATGTTTACGAATAATTTTTTAAATAATTGCAAACATTTGAAATTAATTTCAAGTATTTTCAAAAAAAGAGAAAACACTCAAACGTAAATTGTTTTCTTTCATTTTCCAACATAAATAAATAAAAAAAACAGAGCTTTTTTTAAAAATCGCCACGGATAGATCGACGCACAAATTTAATTATCTTTTATTTAAAAAAAGAAACTTGAAATCGGTTCATATTTGGGCTCTCAAAATTGATTTGTCCACAGCAACCTTTTTCACCCCACTGTACGGCGTCCAGTCAAGTCTCGCTACAAAGGCCAAAATTCTAGGCGTTATTTTACATAAGAATCTGAGGCAAGAGATGGGGCCCGGATCCTTCGATGGATATTTATAGCAGTCGTCAGACCAATCCTCTTGTATTTAGTTATCGTGGGATGGCCTGCGTTAGATAAAAAGTCTACCTCAGGCCTCTCATCAAGGTGCAAAGGTCCAGTATGATCTGCATAAGCAGAGCGCTCAGAACCAAGCGAAACGATGCTCTGAACGCTATTTTGTATCTTCTGCCACTGGATTTGGTAAGAAAGTAGATGGCAGCGCTCGCTGCTCTTCGCTTAAGAGAAGCATGCCAATGGCAACTTGTAGCCTGGTGAAACTCCTGCATCAAAGCTCTGCGCTCTTTCACGTTTCACTCAAAGATTGCGCTGGACTGCCGCCTATCTCATAGGAACATAGAGGGAAACTGCATGGCAGATGAACTTGCAAGGCAAGGCACGACCAGGCAGATTCTTTCTGGTAAAGAACGCACTGGTATGCCTTTTGCCACTTGCAAGCTGCAATTAGCGAATTTGTTTACAAACAAGCTGAAGAGAGATGGAGTCAAAGTACGACTTGTCTAATTTTCAGGCAGACTTGGCCTAAATGGGACCGGAAGCAGTCACGAAGGGTATACTCTATTAGAAGAGAGGACATATCTAACGTCGTGGGGGCTCTAACCGGGCTTTGTCTAAGCATGCAGAAAGTTTCGGCGCGCTTTTCCGTAGTTTTGCATCTCTTGTGTAAATATCCTGCAATGTGTAGAAACAGTCTGCGCCATCTGGGTTCACCGTTCTTGGCCGACCTTAGGGAGGTTTCAAATACCGAAGCTAGGTGTCTGATGAGATTCATCAGCGACACGAAGTGGTCCAATAGGGAGGATAATTGAACGGTGCCAACTGTGGTAACACAATGGGCCTTCTATCTATGGCTTAAGTGTGCCGCTAAGGCGGCAGCCACCTCGACCTACCTTCCTACCTGATATCGATTCACATTTCATAATATGAAGATTTTGAGGCAAAAATTTTTACTGTAGGGAGATTGTTGACCTAGTTCGGAATTTTATGGATAATCGAGTTAGATTTTTAAATATTTTAATTAGAATTTTAGTTCAAATAATTTTTTTTTATTATGGCAGAATAGGAAAGCAAAGCAAAAATGGATGAGCAACGCCTTTGGCTTAAACTTTACCCAAGCGCACAGTATGTGTAACGTGGCCAGGGTTTTTTGTAACGTTACCAGTGCCCAAATTTTGTGAGAAAAAATTGCTTAAAATTTAGAACAATTGAGTATGTAGATATCCTCTTGAATTCATTTCAGATGAAAAACTGAAATTTCAAACAGTCTCGCACGACCCATCAATGAACTTCCAAATAGTGTAACGTGGCCAGTACACATTCGAATGCTCATAACTTTATCATACGAATTAAAAACATCAGGTGTTTTTCTGTTATTTAGGGGATAATTGAATCATATTGTAAAAAAAATACATACGAATTGAACGTTACTAGTCAAATAATCGACCATATCATAATATGTTAAGTATTTCCAGATCTCATAAAGGAACTGTCTCTGGATAAATTTTCAAAAGCAATATCTACCAGTTCAGGAATTTGTACCCATTTTTAATTATACTGGGACATCCTCCAAGAGATCACTAAGCAGACATTAATTGACCTAGTCATATTTTCTGGACAATTTTGAGGCTATTCTCTAATCTCAAAGTTATCGACTTGAACAAAATTTAAAAGGAAACAAAAATTACCTTTTTGAGAGCAGACGTTCTTTCAGGAATATTGATAAGTAAAGTCCTCGCTCGATATACGAAAACCACACTCTTTAAGTCTCTCATCGTGACCGTCCTGATGTATAGCACAGAAGCGTTGACGATGACCTTATCCGATGAGGCGGCCCTTGGAGTGTTCGAGGGGAAGATTCTATGACCGAATCGATGAAAACCCTCCATCACTGAAAGTACTTAAATAGCAGAGAAAGAGAAACGACTGGCGTGCTATATTGAGCTCGGCCAAAGTAGCTTAAGCGGGTACAATCAAAAAGAAGAAAAAGAAGCACGTTAACAAGCCATATTTCACACTAAACTTCAAGAATCCTCGGATTTCCAATAATAATTATTGAAATACATATTCTTTAAATTTCCCATAGACTTAGCTTAGCTCATCTTGCAATCAAATATCGAAGAAATGGAAAATTACTTTGCAGTGTTGGCAGCAAAGAAATTGCAGGAGTAGGTAAGCTGGGATTCGATAAAAAGGGCGGTGAATACACCAAAAATTTTATTTTTAAATCACATCCGATTCTCCAAATACTTTCAATTCCATTTCACTTATGTTTGCAAATAGTAAGCTGTTTACTCCATTTCGCTGATTCACATAAATACGAATCAAAGGAATTTTCTAGTCAGACGAAAATAAATGAACTCACAATGAGACTTTACAAATGCTCTGCACAAAGGATAACACAAGGTGTGGATTACAATAATTCTAGGATACATTTTTCTAAAAAAAATCACACGAAATGCAATTTAGAGGAAATGAAATATAAAAACCACGATAATAGCAAAAGTCAGGTTCAACAACAATCAGTGGCCACTGCCCCATTCTGCGGAAGGGTTTGGATTCGAGCGATTGCTGCACGTGCGACGCCTTCGAGTTGAATACACTTGTTCATTTAAATGTATGTATGTGTGTATACCTACCCTGCAGCAAAATTTAGGGACAGTCTGGCAAAGCGCTAGTTCCGCCCTACAAATTTCAGAACTGTCTCTGAACTACTGCAAAAGGGATGCAGAGCTGGACGGTTGAAACTTATATCTTGCTAGTTGCGCTGTCATCAATGTTACTCATCCTGGTCATGTGAAAGCTGACAAAAGATGCACAAATATACCATACTATAGTATTTTTTCGACTTTATTAAACCCTAAAACTAATAACAAACTGTTTTCGATCATTTAATTATGTAATTCTCTAGTTTATGGGGCAACTGTTAAAATATTTCCAGAAACTTCGTTATTGGTAACATTAATGTCATTTTTATACGTATAAAATTGAATGCAAAATACATATAACCATAAAATTTAGTTCAGTTACACTTAACCCTAAAAGTCTGCGTACACCATTTCTTTTTTAAATATTCACAGTATATTTAGGGTTAAGATTTGTTTATTATTATTTTATAAAAATATGATCATGCTTAAAACAAAATAATCGAGAAAAGAATCTTCGAGTACCCCCCTGCCCCTACCTGGCTACGCCCATGATACTGTACATACGTAAATATATCACTGAGCACCCGAAATGTGTAGTTATGCAGTGATTTTTTTTAATTTCCAATGTTTTTTATTTTAAATATTTTTCGATAAGTTTTTTATCTAAGAACTATGTCTCATACCCCATAAACCATTTAAATTCAAATTCCTAACTGTGCTGCAAACTGGACAGAACTCTAAAAAACTGTCTTCAAATTCAAATCTCAAACTTTTTAATCATAGATTTTTTTTTTATAAATATTTCGAGTATTCTGTTTTGTAGCCCATCAAATTTTAGAGTAGTAAAGTGTAATCTTGCATCTTAAACGAAAATTTTTAAATAAGAGAATACCTTCAAGTCGTGCGTAGAGAGTTATAAAAAATCAGCGCGATTAATTATTAGAACTGAAGTTTTTATAACAGTTTCTAGAATTCTACTAAATTTCCAACATAGTTAGTGACGTGAATTTATTTATTTATGTTATAATACTTATGAGCCATCCTTAAATAAAAAATTTACGAAAAATATTTAGTATGAAAACCATTGTGAATATTCAAAATTCTATGTTCCTAATTTTAAGGCACACTTTGCATCAAAAAGTAAATTCTAGCCCGGAGCTGACCCTTTTTGAACTATCGAGGAAGTGTTGTTATATGAACTGTCTCAGAACCATCTAAGCCAGAGTCAGTTCAGAACAACTTCAAAAGTTCTGCAGAAGGCGACAATTGTCACTTCGTAGGACATCGCCATGTTAAGAAAGACAGTTGAAAGCATTGAGTTGGGATAGATGAAGAACCAGTACCGCTCCTTTTCAGGCTAACTCAGCGCAAGTTCTTAACCAGTTTGATTTACTGCAGGGTTATGTATGTGTGTGTCGATAGCAATCGTCTAACCAGCCATTCAGGCAATCTAAACTCTAGCAAGCAAGTCAACTAAATTGGTTGGAGGTTGAGATTCTGGCAAATGCCAATGGTGAAAAATGTTGCCATTCACATCTTCACATCAAAGTGCTCGCATTCACATTCTCTTTGCTACTCTCATGAATTTTCAAGTAGCCGACAAAGTGATTTTTCAATTTCACTTGTATGCTTGGTGATAATATCGACGCAGAATGGAATTAAAGAAATATTTCTGTGCTTTTTTAACGCAAAGGAGAATATCTGATTGCGTGGGGTTTTGGCCGAACTCCTTCGACTTTCGTGGCATATGCAATAAGTAAATGTATACTTAGATAATGGTCTAAATTTCAAATACACAATGTGTTCACATTGCATTAAATAAATTTTGAGATTGATATGTTGTTGTCAGACATAATTTTAACACTTGCGTAGCAAACAGAAAAAGTTTGAATTTTCGTTTATATAGAAAAATATTTTATGCAAATATAATGTAAAGTTGTTTTTCTTAAAATTGATAAATAAAGACTTAAATTTCGTTTCTTTCGTATGTGCATAAATGAAAGGTTTTAAAATACATATATGTAAACAGCTTAAAAAAGTGCTAAAGTTTTCGAATAATTCCAGCTTAAAGACTTAATGTCGAATAATCAATTGTACATATCTATTGAGGAAAGTCTAACCAATCCAAATCAAACTGAATTTGCGAAAAAATTTATATCTGCCATCATAGGACGCATCTAAAGCGGATTGTGAATACCTGGTCTATGGTGGATTTGCCAGGTCTAAAGCTACCCTGATTGGCACAATCAGTTCGTTGACGGTGGGACCTTGTAACCTATGCTTAGAAGGCTGATCCCGCGGTAGTTGGCGCGTATGGCGGGGTTGCCTTTCTAATGGATTGGGCGGATCGGTATAAGAGCTGTTGAGTGCACCTTATCAGCCCCTCGCCGCCGTACTTGAATAGCTCAGCTGGCTGGTCATCAGGTCCAGCAGTTTTGCTGTTTTCAAAGCGTGCAATTACTATTCGTACCTCGTCATGGTAAGGCGTAGAACATACACTCCGTCATCATCAACTTTCAGTGATGCTACCATTCAGTGGGGTGGGAAAGCGTTCCCGACATCGGTCACTAGGTCCCCATGGTTGTTCTTACAGGAGTTGGCCCTGGTTTTGAAACCTTCCCTAAGTCGGCTAACTATCTGGTAAAATTGTCGGTGTTTTTCCTGTCGGCCAGCGTACCTGTCGTTACCAACAGGTGCTACTTTGGGCTCGGTAGGCAATTGAAAAGCAGACCCCTCTCTCTACGAACATAAATCACGCTCTAAAAATCTCTCATCATGCCCGTCCTTTTAAATGGAGCAGAAACTTGGACGATGCGAACAAAGATGAGAAGGCTTTGGGGGCTTTCGAGAGAACTATTCTGCGCTAGATCTATTTCTCTGTTTTCGTGGATGATGGGTATCGGAGAAGATGGAACGCGCTGACTTGGATATGTTGTAGGCGTAAATGACGATGCTCCGTTGAAAAGATCCTTCTACTCCGCACCCATGGGTGGACAACGAAAGCAAGGACGTCCACGAACAAAATGGAAGGACCAAGTCAAGAAGCACCTGTCTTAATCCTCTTTTGTCTGGCATTGATATAAATATTTCAATTAACTGAAGAACTAAGTTGAATTTGACTTTTTAAAGATGTGGCAACCCTCCTAAATATATTTGAGAAATAAACACCTTTGAAATCCATTTCATTTGATATCCACATCGCAGTAATTCATTTAACTTTTTTAATAATCTGGATCCAACTTTTTAAATAAGATGGGAATCCTCTTCAAACACGTCAAAAATATTCTTATTGTTCAAACTGAAGAATTCTTAATAGTCTTTCGTTTGACCACATACTTTATTAATTCATATGCCTTGTCTATAAGTTAACTAAATTCGACATTGCAAACAGGTCTCTTAAGAATATTTTCATTTCATTTCATTTATTTCGGTTCAGGTATTGGTACGATAAGATTAAATCTTTTATAGTACAACAAGGATAAAAGTAAAGATAATACTTATTTATACATTGAAAATTAATATTCTAAAATATATATAGTTAAACGCATATAACACATTAAATTAAACAGAGATAGCACGGATGCATAAAACATATAACTTATACACACACTATGGTATGTTAACAAAGCTCACAATCACTTATTTATATATTATTGCAAATATGTAGATCATAACAATGCTCAGATTTTGGAAAAATCTGTTTTTCATAAAGGTAATGTGGTTCTTTTGAACTCAATAGTTTAAAAAGAAAAATATAGTTTCTGGCTTTTAAATAACCAGAAATTTCACATCCTAGTAAAGTAGACCTCTAAGCGGATATATGCTAAAATTTCCGTATTCCATAAAAATAGCGCGTAACATTAATAAACAAGGTATCAATTTTATGAGAAGACCTGTCGCGCTTGCTGTATACCAACTCACATAATAAGCAAGATTAATTGTTGCGCGATAAGGGTTGGAGTAAATGGTGTGGACTGCCTTAAATTTCTTGGAGGACTATATACTTTACCAATGACGGAGTTAATGTGATCGACACAGGTGATTTTAGAATTAATAACATAACCCGGATTCGTTTTTTTCCGACCAATACAAGGGAACTCTTACCGAGGCAAACAGGTGGAATGTAGCTAAAACTGACTTTCTTCGTGTAGACAGGTAAGACATACGTTTTCCCCGGGTTAGGACAAAGGTCGTTTTGAGTGGCCCATCGCGAAACAAAAGACAAGTCCTGATTTAGGTTTGCAGTAATTCTATCTATATCCTGGAAAGGACTATATAAGTATATCTGGAGATTATCTGCATATGTATGAGCATTAACATATCGAAAAGTCAAGAAGATATCATTGACGAACGCGCTAAATAGCAAAATGGATCCCTGGGGGAGCGCCACAGATAAGAGACTCTGTCTGTGATGATACTGAGCCAATCTTCACACGCTGGGTTCTGCCTGATAAATAACTTTTCATAAGGGACAGTGCGTTTTTGCCAAAGGTGAAGTAGTATGTGAGCTTTGAGCAGAGCAATGTATGATCAACGGAGCTTTGGAGAAGGGATAATTCACCTTCGTCATAAGAAATTCGTAAGTCGTCTAAAATTTTAGCCATTGCGGTAGCACATCCATGCCCGGCTCTAAAGCCTGATTGGAAAGGGGAAAGCAAACGATTTTCCGACATATGGCAGAAAATTTGTTCAAACATTGGGGACTCAAATACTTTTGATAAAGCAGGTAAAACACCTATGGGATGAAAATCACAAGGAGAACAAAGTGAGTAGATACAGTGATTGATAATCAGTGTTGCCAGAACTTTTTGGGCCGACCGGCTAGATTGGCCAAAAAAAGCGGCTAAAAGCGGCTAAAATGTTTTAGTGAAATTTCACATAGACTCTGGCAAAAAACGGCTAAAATGTTTTAGTGAAAATTCACGTGCTTTATTTAAATAAATCGCAAGAAACGAAAGACTAGTTAACACCATTAATTTATATCGAGTGTATATTCCTCATCATCAAATGAATCACTATTGTATATATCACCTGAATTCATTAATTTTAAGAGATCGTCATCTACAGTAAAATTATGGCAGCATTTTTCTTCGCGTTTTAAACCGTATCTTATATATAAAATAGCGTTTAACGTTTTAACGCACATTGGATTTCTTTGCTTAGTTTTTATTATATTCATTGAACTAAATATTCGCTCTACTTCTGCATTACTTATAGGCAAAACAAGAAAACTAAAAACTAGGTTGCAAAGGTCAGCGAAAGGGTTTTCTCCTAGGGCATTTCGAAATTGATAAACTTCGGCCCAAAATTTTACAGTTGAGTCTAAATTACTCCAGGTATGTAGCGTTAACCGTTGCCATTGCATCTCTATGGATGTTATTTCGTCGGCATTATATTTGTGTTTTTGTTGCTGTAGTTGAACAAATACTTTTGGTTTAATTACTCTTATGCATTTCCAACTGAAAAAAGTCAATTTTTTTAGTGTGGCAATATTTGTAGGGAGGCGTTGACGTAATTCCTTTATTAAAGTGATAATAAAATAGCGACCATTTTCTCGAATTATTTTCTCGGCTTCGTGGTCAAAAGCGTTTGTGCTTACTTTGGTTTTTAAATACTCTTCAAAACTGTGATAAAACTGAGGAAATGGAGCAAGGTATGGTTCCAACGGGGAGCATATAGGATCAAATGTGTCCGCGCTAATAACCACTTGGGAGCATAGATGTTCATTAAAAATCTGCATTGGGTCTGCATTATAGCTTTCGAACAACTTGTTTACTTTTTGCACCTGAAAATTAGGCAAATAGTAAAATCGGCTAAAAACGGCTAACTTTTTTTTACAAACCGGCTAACAAATCGGCTGCCGGCTAGATCGAATTTTCTCCGGCTAGTTGCTATCAAAACCGGCTAAATCTAGCCGGAAAACGGCTAAACTGGCAACGCTGTTGATAATGTGAGTCAGTGGACTTAACATATAAGGCATAGCTAACTTTACGAATCGAATAGGTATACTATCGTTACCGACTGCATTATATTTAATTTTCAGTATGCATCTAGCCATATCGGATTCCGATACGGTTGAAAAATCAAACGGTACTTCCAGATATGAAGCAGAAGTACATGGGACAAATTTAGACAAACTACCATTTGACATAGCACTAGAAATAAATCATCATTCAGACTGTCAACATTCAACATACATTCAGTTTTTAAAATCTTCTCCAAACTATTTCATCTGACACCCGAACTGTGATATATATTTCAACTACCTACTTTCCTTAATTCTAGATGAAATAGGTTTTTTTTAACAGCTGGCACCGCTCTTAAATTTGTTTCAGAAATAAAGACTTTTCAAACCCACACTCCACACAAATAGTGGACATGAATTTCAGCTCACGCGTATCTGAGCGTAAATTTTTTGTTTCCCAGTCCGTTTTTGGAACATCTTACATGTGGAGATCAGAAGTATCAAGGGCATATTGCATTTCAAAAGAGAACTGTTGCGTTAATTTGCTTAATAAATTTCAAAATCTGTCATATTTCTATATTTTATTTCATATGGTTATCGCCCTTGCAATCTCATCATCCCTTCCTAACTATCTTCATAATATTATTTGTATTTATATTTACTATGCTTATATTTCTTTTTATCAAACATTGTAATAAAACTTGTGTTTGAAATCTTGAATAAATCTTGAAAATATACATCAGACATGCCCGGCGCAGGGCACTTGCTTTTGGAATTCTGCCAGCGTTGGAAATGACTGATATACATATTTATGTACATACATATGTACGATTGATCTGCTTTCGTTCTCCCATCGCCGCGAAATTCTGCGAAATGGCACGTGCGCGACAAATGTTAACCCTTTGTTTACGAAATATTTAGGTATTTCGCATACGTTTTACCGCAGAAGAAATCGATTTCAAAAGGAAAGCATTTCTTGTTATCATGGTTTCAATCAGCGTGGGAATTGAAACTTTGTTTACTGCGATCAAGGACATTAACAACACTTTTTCATTTTTGTGGTTGTTTCCTAAAATGGGAAAAGACCCCTGACTGCAGCACTTTCCTTTACAAAAAAATATCCTACTGTAGTGGCCGAAGAGAGAAAAACACGTTGAGTTCAGGTAGCGAAAAAATTTTACGATGGAAAAAATGTCGGAAAGTTGGCAACTGTTGAACTGTTAGACAATATGAACGCGCCCAATGTGTCACGAATTAGGAGCATAATCAGAAACAAATCGGTGTGTTATTTAATTTAAGCATCAGATCAAGTACAAACCACACACCCGGTAGGTGCTCTATAGAAATTCGTGTAGAAATATCCCAAGGTTAACAGCTGATTTATTCAAACTAATTTCCGGTATTTTATGTTACTAAGGAATTCACAATAGAACCTATCATACCACGGAGTTATACCGCGCAGAACCACACCGCTGCTGCTTGAGCAAACCTTTCTAATGAAAACAGCTCTTATAAAGATTTCATTTTGTTGCTTTAAATAGAAAAGTTCTTTAAATGTAAAGTCTATCTCAAACTGAAGCATTTTCATATAAGCCCGTTGTTGATCTTGAAATTTTAGCAAAAGTCATTATAAACCATTTATGAGATTGAAAACGAAAAACGTGGAGCGCATGCAATACAAAGCATTAGATTTAATTGACAATAGTCAAATTACATAACATAGACCTAAAATTTCTACAGAGAGAGTACCAATTTGAGATCGATTTTAAGAGGTCGTTATTTCTATATCCACATTCATATATATATTACCCTTCATATCAATTCTGGTCTATTACATGCGCCCCACGCTTTTCATTTTCAATCTCATAAATGGTTATAATGACTTTTGCTAAAATTTCAAAATGAAAGTTAATTTTTAGTCCATTTACAAAAGCGTTGAATATTAAAAAGTTTTATTTTATTTTATTTATTTCATATTTTTTAGTCTTATCTGTACAAAATTTTGCAATAGAGAACAGAAGACTATGCAAGCAAAATGTTGTTTGCTCACGTTTAGTATAAACATACATATGTACATACACACATATAGCAGCAGTTAATTTCATTTAAAGAAATGGCGTATCGTCCATTTCAGCTGTAGCGTATTTAAATGGTGCATATATTTAGGCGCAATATTTAACTTCTTCTGGCGGGGCATCCTTGATATTGATTGAGGTTCATATCTAGACTAGGTTGATATCTTGAATTTGCCACAAATAGCTTTGCTACACTACCGCCGACAGCTTTAACAATTTTATAGTGGTTTTACGTTCTTTGGCAAATTACACTCTGTTAGCCATAAATTTTACTATGCCTTTGTCTCAAGACCCCTGGACCATATAGGGAATTCATTTATATTTTAAATTGCATTGTCATCGTGATTGGAACTACGCTGAGAATTTCAAGACTCTACCTTGTCGGGAGGTTAGTTTAAAATCGATTGGAAATTTTCGTGGGGATGACCAGTTAAATAAAAGCTTGTAAAAAAAACCTGTATCTTCTTTTGTTTTTTGATGTTAGTCGGAAACTGGACTCGATCCCGGGTCCTGTGAAATGGTGGTACGCACTTCTAACCACTTCAACATAACTACCAGCACTGAAATTACCAGCGATGCTTTGAATACTTTGTACTGTGTACTTTGTACTTTTGAAAAAAACAAGGCTTAAATTAAGTACATAAGTACATGAACACTCCTGCATATTTTTTTTTATAATTTGGCTCGGTGAGACATTGAAACTATAGAAAGTCAATTGCTTCTTTCATTAGCCGTTGATATCCCGTTTCTATGCTACCTCGAATTGCATGAATTTGCACTTATCGCTATCAATATTCACACACATACTTACATACATGCACATGTATCCACTTAGGAAGCTAAAAATGAAAAAGTTGTTTTCTAAATTTGTGAAAATTCGTGATTCGCATAACTTTGCTAGATCATAATGAAAAAGTTTTCACTTCCATCCAATGCATTTAGCTGAATGTCCTTTCACTCTGCCATATCGAATACCCCCATACCACTTTCTCTGCTATTGGCAACATCAGAAATTGTGTACCGTATCGTTAGTTGTCCTTTGGGTGGTTGGCCTCCCGATGTTGATGCGACTTGATATGCAAATTTCGCTTTAATGAATGCGGGGTAGCGCTCATTCATTCCCCTGCCATTTAATTCAACAAGCGTACAATCGCTGACGCTTCGGAGAATTAAAAATTTTGACTCAGCTGAATGCGCTTCTCATCATCTGACGTCTGTCGCACATGTCTCATCACATCTCCAACTTTCTCATTGTGCATCATAATAATGATATGCTTCGTAAATTTTTGCCAAAACTTCAAAATTGTACGTTCAGCTTAACCGCGCGATTTATTCACGCAATGGCAGCACATTGGCTCAACTAATCCACTATCCTGATGAGATGCTCGGTCGCGGAGCAAAGTATGCATCCCAGACTAGCTATTATTTTAGAATGTATGCTTATACGTACATACTTATGTATATCTGTACACAATTTTCTCGGGCTGCATGATACTTGTCGACGTTTCTGGTTATTCCAATGTAGCTGACGTCTTTGGTGGTTGTTGTACTGCGTAGAATTTCACCGGTGGTACCCATATCTAAACGCTATTTTTTCATTTCGTCTGTTAGCTTTTTCCGTGGTTATTCTGCTACCCACTCCACCCTTATCGAAGTCGAAATTGAGCATCCTTTGTTTTCGCTTTCAGTCAGTTGTTTTGCTAGCGTGTGCCATTTGCACCAAAGGCTGCCATTATTTACACGATTGCCTTGCAGCATCTGCTGTCCCATCCCTTAGCATATCTTGACACAGATGTGACTATTATTATTGCTCTTTTTCTGTGTTTTGCTGCGTTGTCATTGCTGTCGAAACTCTTTCATAGCATAACGCTTTAGTTCGTAGTTGTATGTAGTTGCTTCATTTCGTTGCATTAAGCTTCGCGTCAGCTTCTTGATGAAATTTTTTCGTTTCAATTTAGGTTCTTTGTTTTGCTCTGCGCTATTTGCACAACACGATGTAATTCAAAATGCGCCATAACATATTTTTTGGCGCATAGTGTTTGCAAAGTCGCACAAACCAACGCTTCTAATTTAATAGCGATAAATATGCATACATAAATACATATGTATGTACATATATGTATGTACATATAAATTCCCTGCAGGAAGTGATATCAGCTTAAGGGCCGTTTGCACCATGTCTAGTTAACGCTAACTGGAGGTACATCCTTCAGTTAAGCACGTTAACTGCTTTATCGATCACATGTTATATGATCGGTGTCGATAACGTCGATAAAGATGTTTAACTGGGAGTTAGAATTAACTAGACATGGTGCAAACGGCCCTAAATCTAAATTTAGGGCCGGTTGTTCAATGTCTGGTTATCACTACCACTACACTATCGACGATTTCGACATCATGCATGTAACATGTGATCGATAAAGCAGTAGTTGTGCTTAACCGGAGCTTCTACCTCCGATTTGCTAATCAGACATTGAACAACCGGCCCTGAATCTGTTTAGGCGCTTAAAATACATTTAAGAATTGAGGTAGCATTAGGTGTCATCTAACTTGTAACTAACTATTTTTGGGCATAAAATATCGATAAGAAAAAATTTACGTGATCTTGTTTTATAATTTTCTACATGTTTATTTAAATACTTTATTCAACATTATATGTTTGTTTATTTGTTTAGATATTCTGTTGTAAGTGGTCACATATTAGAATTCCGTTAGACATAACATCAAAAGGACCATTTAAAATTTCGATCCTCATTTTTTCTGAATTCGAAAAAGCATCTGCAAGTGCAAGAAGAAAGTATATTCAATGTAATTTTTGTATAAGAATATTTAAATATGAACCTTCTTAAAGAAATCCAACTCCCGATTACGTCCATATAACTTTTGCATGGCTTCACAACTTACTTAGGGTAGGTTTTGTCATAGCTAATTAAAAGTAAGGTTTATATCGGAATCCCACAAAAAAGCTGACAATTTGGTTATTTTTACCACGTGAGAATTTTTACTGTAGGGTTGTAAATATCCTGCAGTGAAAAGCTGAACTAAATAGTTCATGAACTATTATTTAAGGATAGAAGTGTTACCAGTTCGTTATGATTTATTATTGTAATAGTTCCTAGTAGAAAAAGTAAACTAGTTGGTAGAAGTTCTAGTTCGAAAGCTGGCATTCAATAGGGAGGTCATACCAGTTCGTCGTGGTCTATAATTATACCAGTTCTCCGCAGGGAAATGCCAAATCAGCCAGTAAAAATACCAGTTCATTAACTAGTATGTGCTAAAGCGCCGGCCTACAATTGAGACGATTTCGAACAACTTATGCGATCAGCGACATCTGTCTTTGATTTGTCAAACCCAAAAATAAAATGAAATTAATTGCTTCCTCTCAAATGTCGGATGGGGCGTCGAGTTTAGACAACTGATTCTGGTTATGAGATCTCAGGTTCGAGCCCGTGTGTGATTAAAGCAAAGTAAGTCAATTATTTCAAAAACTTACATATAAATTAATAATTGTAAATTTAATTTCATTAGAAAAAACCTAAATACTCAAATATGTACATACCATACAAAAATTAAATGAAATAATTGTTTTCTTTTTAAAACTATACAATTTAAAAATTACAATAAATAAAAAATAAATACATTAAAAAAATAATAAAAATAAAATTCCCCGACTGAGATTCGAACTCAGGTCTCTCGAATGACGAGCCAGAGCTTTCCTTTGTCGGCTATTTCCACTGTTGTAGCGCCGCGAGCAAAATGGCATACTTATGCTTTTCACGGGGGATGAATAGGCTGTTTATGTATCTCGTCAACTGGTATGACGCTACTAGTATTTATACTGGTATGGTGCTGATGCAGGAGCGGACCATTGATATCGCCTATGACATCGCCATGTTAAAAATACCAGTCGCTAGTTAGGCTGAAACGAAAACTGGCAGCATTCTCTTTCACTAGTAGCTTTCCCTACAGAGTAGGTACATACGTATTAGGGCATTCAATCCCGGGATCTAGAATCTCAGGATTCCGCGAAACCGGACATTTTTCCTTGTCCCGAAATAGCGGGATTACAGCTCCGGGATCCCCGATTTTTTTACTGATTCATTTACAGAACGAAAGAGATGTTGAAATCGAAAACATTAATTCATTTGACATGAAAAACGAGAAATACAGAACACCAAAATTTTGATTCAAAGTGAACTTGAGCCATTTGCACTCGGAAGTGAATTTGAGAACCCGCCTGAATAACTGAACTTGTTCAAATATTTTGCGCAAGAACTGTGTAATAACGAAAAATCTGGTAGCAATTGAAAACGCAACAAGATTTTACAGCGTGGAAGAGTTTTTCCTCAATTTATTTTGTTGGCGTTTTGTGGAAAATGAATTCCTGAAGATATAAGTACAGTTAATATGGATATTTAAGAATGCTATAAAAATATTTAGACAAAAACGGTGGCAACCAATCTGTGTGGTTTAAAAAAGGCGAACCTACTGTTAATGCAAAGATGAGATGAAGTCGAAATCCCGAAAAATCCCGGAAACCCAGGATTAGAATTTTTGGCATACCGAAATTCCGGGATTCTTAATTGCTTCGGGTTTGCATGCCCTAACACGTATATATGCATATATCAGCGCTGACGATCCACAACATTGTTTTCGTGCGTACTTCATCTTTTGCTCGGTGGCTGTTTCTGTATTTTCAACAGTTGTTTAGATGTCTGCCTCTGTGTCTGCTCGGCAAGAAATGTTGATTTCATTAATTAACTAAAATAGTCACAATGAGGTTTACACGTTACAATAATGAATAATTTATATAAATTTCTGTCTGGGATTTTGTCGACTCCGTTCCATTCTCCCTGAGTTACGCTATCCTCTCACTTTCTGCATTAGCTCATTTCTTGCGGAAATTCCTTGTTAAGCCTAAGATAAAGAACATCGTTTTTACATTATTACTACTCGTACCAATCCACTTCGAGAAATTCGATTCGAAGCCAAAACGATGAACTTGTTTCCATGGCTTTTAAATTAAATAAGAAACCAATTTTGTTTTATTGGATCGAACATACATGCATACATATATGTATGTACATATATCTACTAAATACTTTTTTTATATACCAAAATATCTCCTAAGCGTGTTTTTTTTAATGTTGTCTAGGTATACTGTTATTTTGTTAAAAAAAAAAGAAAACATAATGCGTCATGTCATAGGCGTCGCTACCTAAGAGCAGGGAAATTATAGATTACATGTACCAAAATCAACTGTGACGGGTGTGACTTGACTTTGTGACGGGTGTTACAAGTTGAGCAGGAATACACAAATACACATTATTAGACAACTAAACTGACTTTGTTTCTTAAAAAATCGGATTTTACGAACACATAAAAGATTATGCCACCTAAAGACGGGATAGTAATTGATCGGACTCTTCATCTACACTGTCTATCTGAGTCATTGTAAAGTACCTTTTTTTGCCATAGCGCTACACTTTTAATGAGGCTGTTATCTGTCCAACCGTATGAAATACGTGTCAGCATAGCTCGACCAACATATCTTTATGATTACCTTTATCATCGGTGATCAGAAACAGATATATGATTCATTTCAGATTAGCACATAAGTAACGGTCGCTGTCCCTGGCCGAATTTATTATAATGTTATCGTTTATCGTATTTTTTTCGAAAACAAAAGCACATAAATACTTGAAAGCAATTCGCACATATTCGCCTGTGTCATAGCCTTGCTTTCGTCAGCTTCAAAAAATAACTATTTTGTGTATTTTGTGACGGGCGTGACATTAAATAAAATATCCTTCGCTTCAATATATAATGAAATATTTAGTACTTGCCCGAAAAACTTGAAAATTACACTGTTACAATGCTGAATAATCTTTCTCTCCATTGACCGTTTAAACAATGCAAAAAAGACAACAAACTACGAAAATCAGGCTTGTAAATTTTGAAGAAAATCAACCTCTCATATGAGTTTGTAAGTTTATATTCGTTTCATTCGGTATCAATTACCGTGGAATGAGCCATATATAAAAATCTTTTAGTTTGGATTAAAGATTTTTGTGTTATAGGGTTAAGAGCCCGCTAATTTTCTGGGAAAGCAAAAAAAAAAAATCAAAAATCGCCACTAGAACAACAATAAAAATCTGCACACAATGAAGAAATCGTCATTTGCTTGTCGAAATCGTCAAATCGTCAAAACGGTTGAAAATATTCCAAATTAAGACTAACCCTATAGTCAAATGTACCAGTTGTAAACTACATCACAACTAGTAATAAGCGCAAGTCCAACTAGTCAGCCAACTATCTTTTTTCCATGTAATCAACTGGTATTTTTAACATGGGGATGTCTTGCGGGATGGCAATTGTCAGATTTTGGTCAGAAATGTACCAGTATCATACTAGTTCAAAATACCAGTCCAATTATGGACTGAAACCATTACATTGGGAGTCAAAAAATTAAATTAATTCATGAATATACAATAAAAAACGTTTGATTAAGTACACTTTAATATATTACTCATTTTTATTTAGTAGGAAAAGGAAAAATAAATAAATAAACTTTCGAACATAAATTTAAATGAGTTGTTCATTAAATGTTATTAAAAGTAAAAGCTTTCAAATACAATAAATACTATATTTTTTATCTTTTTTATTATTAAATATGCAAAAAAATACATATTAGTTAAAAATAAAAACAAACTACTTTAGTTCATTTTCGAGTGAACTTAAGTAAAAATAAAAGTTTTCATTAAATTAAATTAGATTCATTAACTTTGCACATTTCAGTCCTTTATTTTTTAAATTTTATGAAAGAAATAATTAACGCTTAAAATTTGAGATTTGGATAAGAATAAAAAAAATTAATAGTTCATGCAGTTATCAAATATTCTTAATTTTTGTCTATAGTTTGGTCTGTTGATTGATAATTGAAGTGAATCAAATAATTATATTAATCGTGTAGTTAAAAACAGTCAAAAATAATTGAAAGTGATCAAAAATAATCATCTAATTAAAGTTAATGAATTAATCCAAATTTTTAATTTATTATTAATCATTAAAAGGATGCTAATATTGGTATCTAATCACTAAACGGTAATCCAAAAAAAAAATACTTTAATTAATAATTATGATTATCAATCATTATTTAACAGGTCTGGTATAACTGATATGTACTCGCTTTAATGGTTTACAATATACCAAAATACAAGTTATAATATTTTGTGTACTTTACTGTATTAAACTGTCGAAGTAAAATAAAACCGGGCATGAATAAATCGTTTTGTACTTGGAACAAGTCTGGCTATTTACGAATAGTTTGCTTTCAGTCAGGAAATTCTTGTTGTAAACTAGTATTTTTCCTGACTAGTTTGAGGTTTCACTGCAGGGGCATCGTCAACCTGGAAAGACTGGGTAAGTTTCAAACTCTGTGCAATATTAAAAAAAAAAAATAATCAACAAACTTTCGTAAAAGTTTCGAGCTTTTTAATTAGATTTTCTGGAAAGAGTTTGAGTATGCAGTTTCAGTGCATTGAATTCTAGTAGAATAAACTACAAGTTTCAAATTGATAAAAAAAATATACCGTTGTTTTTTTGATTTTTTTTTTGTCAAAGATGTTACGATTTTTTCCATATAAAAATAAACTGTGTATTCGTTAAATACAAAAATTCTAAAAAATTAACGGCAATTGTTAGTCATTTGAGACTTGTACCTTATTCTACTAGGATTCAATGGGCTGCAAATCTGCAAGCTCGAGATTTTCACGAAAGTCAGTTGATTTTTTTTAAATATTGTACGCGGGTTTTGATAATGAATGAGCTATATTTTTATAAAAAAATAAGCAAATATAAATAACAAAAAAATAATAATATGTTAAAACTGGTCAAAATATGGTGCGGATATAATTTGTTCGACCACTGTATGTATTAATAAGGATTAATCTATCACCTACATTAAAATTTTGAAATAAAATTTGATTCCGAGAGATTCTTTTCTGTGTCAGCCCTCCAATAAATTCCATCCCGGCGATGCCCACGCGTCATGAAGTTGCATCAAATTCAACGCAATTATGAAAATAACATTTTTAATTTGGATTAAAGTTTAGACTTATTAAGCAAATGAGTTAATTAATTTTGTGTGTTTGTGGGTCTCCATAATCGGACAAATAGTGGCAAGGGTCTACTGCACTACAAAGCATGTGGTAATTAGAAAATTAATATTTGGTTTGCCATAATTCTCAAATTAATCAATGGACAACCATCCAATCACGAAAGTTCCTTTATATAAGGAGCTTTCCATGACCTAAAGCGCTAAGGAGAGACAAAGACTTTCTTATCATTTGAATACTACTTAAGCATTAAAACTCGGCTACGATATTTGTATGAATTTACTATTTATGTATGTATGTACATATATTTTAGCACAGCAGTTTGCGTTCGAAAATAACCGAGAAAAAACAATCCAATACAGAAACCAAAATAACAAACTAAGAAGGAGCCGAATTTAGTTGAATCGACGACTAAAGAGGAGTGTTTCACACTCTGTCCGCATAATGAAACAATTTTCGTTTTGCCCTTATCCCTGTCTTTCATGTCGATGCGCCCGAAGTATCGGTGAGTTGTTCTTGCTGCTGGCTAACAAAGGTATCTAAAGAGAAAAGCAATAGGAGAGGAATAGGAATGGCAAGTGTGTTGGAATTGGCAATATTGTTCGTTCAGTTTCTGCACTAGCCATCATCCCTAAGTCACTTCTATTTAGTTGTAACAAAGTTTTTCATTTTTAGGAAGTAAGGTTTTGCCTTTAGCTAAAGTATGAACTCGTGGCTTTTGTTTGTGGGTGAGCTTTTTATTTACTGCTATTGTGCTGCTAATTTTGGCATGGCAAATTAAATACGTTGACGTCCGCCTAGCCAGTAACTATGTAAAACGGCGACTGTCTATGTTTCCAGACGCAATCAAATAGAAATTAGCAAAACCAAACAGAGTTTTGTATCTATGCATGACCAAGAGAACAACTGTTGCTATATACATATGCACAAGTACATACATACAAATATCGGACTTATGACGTAGAACATTCTATATACAATTTTACTAAATAAACGACTAGATTTGACTCTCAATGTTGCATATTTAAATGAAATCCTTACGTCCCTAACTCAATATTTTCAACCGTTTCAAAACACTTCAGAAATAAAAAATTATATTGATATTTTCATATCCTTCAGCAGTTGTCCTGTGGAGACCCAGATTTAAGAGGTAAATGATGGGGTTTAGCGGAGTTTCTGGTATGCAGTTACAGTTGTTCGACTAAACTCAAGTGCGAGATGTGGTAACCAACCCGTGTGTTTTTTGGGTCACAGGAGAAATAGAGTGAGCTTTAGTGGGGCCACTCTGGCGTACTTGGGGTAAGGGTATCAGTGCATTGGGTTTCAGGCAGAAGGGGATCAATATCTCACGTGCGGAATTCATAGCGACTGTCCTCAGGGCAGTGTGCTTGGATATTGGTTCAGATAATACTGAATATGATTGATATTTAGTTGGTGTAGTGAGAATGGTCTGCGCGCTAAACATAACCAAAAATACTCCTAGAATAATGCAATCCATTTAAAATAAATTTTTACTTAACTTAAATAACAGTATATATTAGTTAAAATACCCCTAAGGACTAAGTAAATCAGAAATACTTATGAAAATACAATGTTTAAGTCTTTAATATGCGGCTAAGGAAAATTATAAAGGATTTTTCTTGGAAAATTTATGTGATGGAACTTTTTTATAATTTATTTCGTAGCTTAGAATCGAATACCTATCCAAATTACATATTAGTTTCCATGCATTTGTCGACCGGCCGTGTCCAATGGACCCGAATTTTTGCAACTTTTGTAACCGTCTATATATAAGTCGAAAAAACGCAATCAAATTTTGCAAAGTAGTAATGAACCTGAATTTTTGTGAACCATTATAAATGATTTGCAACTTTTAATATATATGAAAAGAAAGATAAATCGATTACCTTTCTTTTGATTATAATATTATTAAAATCGCTTAACTTTCTTATAGAAATTTTCCAACTTTTTAAACATCTATGTGCGAATGAGTGATACTAATAATAAGGAATTAAGCCAGCGCATATGTATGTATGTATGTAGAAATATATTTATTACTGTTAATTACAAGTTTTATTCATAATATTGGTTATTAAGTATGTATATTATGCATTTTGAAAATAAATTTTGCAAAATAAAAATCAAAACATTTTAGGATTTTTTATTTAAAGTTTCCAAGGTTATTTTGAATTCGCTGTGAAGAGAATGCAACCCTGATCCGGCAGAATGGGGCAATGCTAGACGAGTGCAGCTATATGTTTTCCTTACGAAGTCTCTGAATGAGTGCGACAGTGATGCAAGGCTCACACGTACAGGGGGAAAGTGGTGACAATCTGCACACCGCCCATACAAATGTCACCAGTTTTGTCACCAGTTTTGAAGTGACCGAAACCCGCGGTTTCACCAGATATTTCACCACTTTTGGCTGGCAGGGTATTACCTATGTGGTCTATATTGTGGCATATTTATAGGCTTTTAACAAGCTGGACAGTCAAATTGAGTGTATTTTTAGGCGCAATGAACTACCTAAATGTCAAAAAAGTCACGCTAACGACATATACACCTCTATTCTGCAACTCTTTCGTATTCGGATTTTGCTACGAATCGTAGAAATAGTACGCTGCAATCCGAATCAAATTTTCGAACTTTCGAAATTCGTAACAATGGCATGCCTAGAAATGAACGAGTAAGCTTTTTTGCGTAATTTTGTACGAAAACAATTCTATGTCGGAGGTGAGATAAAAGATGTAAATCGATGTGTTTTTGCAGAAAATATTAGTGGTGTTCATTTAAACAGATAAATTTGCCTTTCGCATATGCGTATATTTTTATCCACTGCTTTATATAAAGGAGCAAAAAAGAATCTTTGTTGCCCCTTACCGAGAAAATTGGGTCCGCTTTAGTTATTTGTACAATGATTTTCGGTTTTTGTGTTCAAACCACAAAATAAACAGTATACTGTACTGTTTATTCTGTGTTCAAACTCAACCCCTGCAAAAAATGCGACTAATCCGGGATGACTCCGGGAGCAATCGCAAAGGAACATGCGACTAATACCACTTTTGATCTCTTTATATGGAATGAACTGTTCGCTTTTGTTAGAGCATGTCCTATGAAGAGACTAATTGTTCCTCTTTATACCCGAAAGGATATAAAAAACTATTACCCAATTTTAAAAAATAAAAATAAAAATTTGCGCCAGCTTGCGATTCGAACCGGTGATAACAGTTTTGGTAAGCGAATAATCTCTCTCTGTGCCAACGCCGCACATAAAATTTCATTGAGTAAGTGCGTATATATCATTAAATCGCTAACAGTACCCGTTAGAGATGAGTCGGGGACTAACTGATCTCTAATTATACCAGTAAGGGATGAGTCGAGACTAATTGATCTCCAAATATACCCGTATGAGTCTAGTTGCGACTAATTAATGCCCAATTGTACCCAATTGAGATTTATCTCGGAATACTCTCTTTAGAGATTAGTCTCACAATCTTTGCAGGGACATTTGAACACCCGTTTACATGTATGGCTGTAGCTGAGTCTGCAAAGACGCTTGACACAATTGGTTGCTGCCACGAGGGTCCGGGTTCAATTACCGTCAGACGGAACATAAAATTAATTTTTTTTTTGTCCTTCTTAATTACGAAAAAGCATCTAAGCACTTCACAACGACATATTTTATAACGTACATACTCAAATTTAAAACGAATTGGGTTGGAACTCTTTCATATGCGTTCGTTTTAAATTTAGCACAGGTGTTTTTAATTCTAGAAATTTTTCCCCCAGTGATGCGCCAACGAAATCCCATACAAATCTATTCCTCCCTAATGATCCTATGTTTCTCAACCGATTTGAATGATTGTTCTTTTGTTCGAAAAGGTGTTTTAAGGAGAAGGTGCGCATTTTGTTCGTTTTCCGGGTAGGGAGTGCCGGAGTCAAGTTATTCCCAAAAATTTCATTTATGGTGCGATTCCTCCCTTTCGTTCCTATGAATCACAAAATTATTTAACAGAAAAGATATAAATTCACCTAATAATATTAATGACCTACACGATCAAGAGGAGCTCATGGACCTAAATAACGTCACAAACAAAATGAGAGGGTGTGAAAGAGTGAGGTAGTCGAATTTCGACAACGGGGCAATACTATATAAAATAATTTGGTGTATAAACTTTGAAAAATAATGGAAATAAGAGACTTACAGCCGGTTTCACCAGCAATTTAAATGGAAAATGAATTTTTATTTTCTGTCAATTTCGATATATAAATCAAAAAATTAAAATAATTTTTCACTTAAATTGCTTTCGTGAAATTGGCTGTTAAAACTAAAAATTTACGTACATACACATCGCACACGATCTTCCAAGGTGACACGATTTCTTAGCACACGCTAATCATATGGACCTTACCTTAGGTTTTTTCAACAAATTATGACAAAAATTTGCTCCAGCTTTTGCTGAAAGATAAATAAAAGCTCTGTGTAATTTTTAGTGCTTAATTTCAAAAATGACAACTTTTGAGTTGTGTCACTTTTGAATATCGTGTGCGTAATGTTCATATCTAAGAGTATACGTGCTTATGTAGAAACGTGCGAATACCAAAATCGCTCAAATGTCATTACACAAAATTTATTGAAATGGCAGTTACCCAAACAATAGCCTTGCGAATGCTTATCGATGCACTTACCACGATTGAGCCGGCAACACAAACAAATCAATGTTTTTGTTAAAAGTGTCATATAAATCAATCATATTTAAGTAATACAGCGTCGTGAGTTGTGTCGGTATTGTAAGTAACCAAGCTTGTGTTTATAAAATAATATATATCTATGTATGTATAAGTGCATTAGACCGTACGGTGATAGGTACGTATCACAAAAAAAAAGTTCAATATTTTTCCAAGCGATTTTGAACACTCACTATGAGAGTATTTCAAGAGTGTACATTTTTTCGGAACTCTGTGATTACTGTAAATGATACAACAGTATTGGTATTAAAAAAGCCCACATGCTTCAACATAAGAGGTTATCCGCCCATGTAAAATTTCTAAGGAATTACTTTTTCGATAATGGTAACCATTTCAGGGGGTAGCACATGCAAATTTCCCATTTTCA
The DNA here is from genome assembly GCF_013731165.1 of Rhagoletis pomonella. NCBI lineage: Eukaryota > Metazoa > Arthropoda > Insecta > Diptera > Tephritidae > Rhagoletis > Rhagoletis pomonella. Next base: position 82,306,094 of record NW_023458558.1, on the reverse strand, counting down.
AAAATGCATAAATATATATGGGTGCAGGTGGAGAATTAATTGCGGCAGAAACGAATATTTTAACTTTATTACTAAATTGATTTTATACTGTTATGAATGATTATGTTGTCATCAATTATGTTCAGTGGTGCACACGTGAGCAGTGTTGCCAGGTCCTCGGCATGAGAAAACTTCCCTCTTGGTCTGAAAAAAACGCCATTTCCTACCCAAAAACGTCTTTTTCAAATGTATGCACACAGAATTGTCCTTATTAAACTTTTATTGTATACAAAGGTACATAAGTATATATCGTTGTTTAAAGTACAAAACCGCGTATCGTCATTCTGCAAAACCGCGTAACTGACTTTGGCTGCCAAAAATTGGACTTGTTCACACAAGCTCTTGGCTCAATCCTTATCCATTCGTCCTGAAATATACTAGCCACAAATGCGATTGCTTTATAAAAAAGATAACCATTTTGAAATATGAGTGTTTGTACGCTCTAAGAAATAATTTCTACAACTTCACATACGCGGTTCTGCATTTTGCTGATACGCGGTTTTGCATTTTGTTGATACGCGGTTTTGCATTTTGTTGATACGCGGTTTTGCACTTTAAACGACGATATGTAAGGTATATTAAAATGTCATTTCGACAAAGCACATTTAAAATTCATTGTAAACTGGTTTGAGGTCGTTAATATAAAAATCATTTTATACATACACTTGTGATAAGCTGCTTAAGTCATCAATATTTTGATCGAGTGTATTTTTCTTTTGTTTATTTAAAGTTTATTATTTTTCCATAAAAGCCTAGCTCATTATATAACAAACAAAATATAAATCCACATGTCAAACTTTGTGCAAAATTTTTAAAAAATCTGCAAAGTTTCAGCTAGATTTGCAACTTTTTATTCGGATTTTTAAGAATTTTGTTGAGTATGCAGTTTGATACCCCATTATTTTCCAGGTGTGCAAGTTTTAAGTTACTAAAGAATCGCTTTGATTTTTAATATTTTTTTTCCTATTGTAGATATTTGGTTAGGTGGTCGGTTGTCGAAAATGCTAAATTACGTTCTGCTAAGAAGGCACATAGCAATATTTCAGACTTTTTTGCGTTCATTACATTTTCAATGAAGTCTTAAAAAATTCGCCTACTTTTTTCTGACTTGTTATGCTGTTACAGCTTTTGCGCGCGTGCGTGTTGCAATAGATCAGCTCTTCCTGATTTGGCTTTTAATGTGCAATTGCAAACATTGCATAAGCCTCGTAACCTCAAGTGTTTACAAAACCAGGCTTTGAACGCGGGATCCTTAGTCCAAGAATCCAAAAAATGCGCGTAAGCTTGGTTTGCATCGTATTTAAGTCATTCGTGTCCAAAGGATAAATATCTATTGAAGAAGCTGCTGCAAAAAAACAAAGTTTGTTAAGATTTATTAAGAAAATAATTCAAAATCAGTTCTACTTACAAGATTTAGTAACAGAGAAAAATTACTGGGAATTTAAAAAACGTAATTTTTTGCACAAAAAACGTCTGAACGTCAACAAGATACAACAAGTAAGTTTTAGCAAAAAAAACCGACTTCAACTCTCATATAAAAAAAATATATATATATATAAATATATCTCATGATGCACTGATCGGATCTTAACCAGATTAGTATGGGACCACCTCTGAGACACTTCCTTTCCGATGCAAAAAGAATTATCGAAATCGGTTGACGTGGTCCAAAGTTTTGCGGTAACATACATAAAAAAAATAATAAAAATTAAAAATAAAAAAATGCTCCGACGAACTGATAACCTCCTCCTTTTTTGGAACTCGGTTAAAAAACATCCAAATGACGTTAAAAACGTCAAGCTGGCAACGCTGCACGTGATCCAAATGTAGCCACTCGGCTTGTGTGTACGAAGCTCCCGAATTTTTGCCAGCCAGTTTGCGTTTGTGGTTCATGCAGTAAGAATCGCATGTGTAAGTTGTTTTGTTGAGTACACACTAAGAATGTTAATCCCGGGATCCCGGGGTCCCGGCCTTTTTAAGGTCCCAAAAATTCCGGAATTGTTGGCAAATAATTCCGGGATTTTCGGGATTTGTAATTTGCACTGATGACAATAATAGAAACTCCTTTTCTTGACCAGTATTGGCTATATTTCTTTTTATATTTAATAACACTGTACGGTAAAATCAACTTTTTTCTGGGTATTGGACCAAACCAATTTTTCGTAAGAGTTTAGGTAAAAAAGTGATTTCTCCGTTTTTCGAAGTTAGCCTCCGGAATCGAGATATGGGCCTTCGAAGTTCGAAATAGGACCTTTGGTAAAAAATTATATTTAATTATTGCATATAAATAACTAGAAACCTAATGATATGGACGTAGTCCTCCTATTGCTCTTATTTAAATGGTATATAACTTTTTTGTGCAAAATTATATTACAGGTGCTATAAGGGGCCAAAGTTCAGGTCTTCGAAAAATTAATTCCTTTTTTTTAACAATTTTGAGCTGATTTTTTTGTAATTTATATAGGTGATTAACCCCCTTTCTTCCGATACGCATATTTGTATACTTTAAACAAAAAAATTACTAACCGATTTTTAAAAGATTGGTATCGTTGTAAAGTTGATTAAACCCCCTTTCTTCTGATATGCACATTTGTATACTTTGTTTATAAAAAAACTAATTTAAAAGATAAAATACCTTTATTTTATAAGAAATCATATCTTAAACAAAAAAAAAATATACAAACCGATTGTTAAAAAATTGGTATCGTTGTAAAGGCGGTTAAACCCCTTTTTTTCCGAAATGCATATTTGTATACTTCGTATATAAAAATTTGAGAAAAACCACAGTTAAATGAAAAAATGTTTTTTTTTTATAAAATATATATTTTTGACAAAAAAATTACCAACCGATTTTTAAACAATTGGTACCGGTTTAAAGGGGATTAATGCATATATGTATACTTCGTATATAAAAATTTTAGAAAAAACACTTAAAAGGAAAAAATACCAATTAAGTATTTCGTATAAAAGATATTTTAAACTAAAGAATTACTAATTAGAAATACAATTGAATACTTTATTTAAATAAAACAGAAAATTACCTTTAATTTTTATATATAACCTGTAATGTAAAAAACCAAAAACCATGGTGTTTTTATATTTATATATGCCTTAAACTTCTGTTACATAAACTTTTGCTTTATTTTTAACAGGTTTGTGGGAGAACAAGAACGAATTAATGCTTAACACACTACTAATTATTTTTTTTATTTAAATACGGTATTCAATTGTATTACTAATCAGTAATTTTTTTGTAATTTTTTTTTGTTATAAGAAAAAGTTGGTATTTTTTCCTTTTAAGTGTTTTTTCTCAAATTTTTATATGCAAAGTATACAAATATGCATATTAGACGAAAGGCGGTTTAATGGCCTTTACAACGATGCCAATTTTTTAAAAATCCGTTAGTAATTTTTGTGTTTAAAATTTTTTTTTATACAAAAAAAGGTATTTTTTTCCTTTAAATGTGTTTTTTCTTAAATTTTTATATACGAAGTAAACAAATATGCATATCGCAAGAAAGGAGGATAAATTACTTTTACAATGATATGAATGTTTTAAAAATCAGTTCAAAATTTTCTGAAATATTAAGTTTTTAATTTACGAAGATCTGACTTTTGACTCGTTATAGCACCTGTAAAATAAGCTCTCACAAAAAAAGTTATATACCATAAAAATAAGAGTAATTTTTTACCAAAGGTCCAATTTCGAATTTTGAAGTCCCATATCTCGATTTTAGAGGCTAACCTCGAAAAACGGAGAGATCAATTTTTTTACTTATGTTTCAATCTTTTAAAAAAAGTTGGTTTGGTGTAATTAATATTTTGTTATAAATGTCTAGTTCACTATACATATAACACCGCACGATAGTAAATTTTAAACACAAATCTATATACATATATAATACGCCAAGGGATTTTTTGTCCGGGTAATCAGATCTGCACAGTTCGTTCGATTTTCAAAAATGAGGTCTCAAATTAAAGGGCTTGAGCTGATGTGCAATGAGGTTTTAACTCAAATTATTTAATTATCAATGCCACCAGAGCCGCACCGTTCGTTCATTTTTCAAAAGTGAGGTGCCAAATTAAGGGGCATAGGCCGTTGATGATTAAAAAGTCAAACCAGTTACCACAGGATGAGTATCAATCGAAAGGGGTTGGAAAGCTTTGTTTCTTAACTAAACACTAGGAAATTGCCACCTATTTCAAACTTTAATTTAATTTGAATTAAGGGAATTTGATAGTAGAAATATGTATCACCGTATGGGCGCCAAACGAAAAGAGATTAAGGAGATAATAGTTTCTAAATATTTTGAAGAGGGTTGCCATCTGTTTGAAAAGTTGAATTCCGTTAACTTATTAACAGTGAAATATTAAAATATCTAAAACAAAGTTGTTAAAAAGTCTTTAGTTTGAATAATTGAATATTTTTGAGGTGTTTAAAGAGAGTTGCCACCCGTTTAAATAGTTTAATTCAAATTATTTAATAAGTTTAATGAATTATTAAAATATTGGTATCTCTCTAAATGGGTTTGACAAGGCTTAATTTCTGAACTATATTTAGAGGGTCCAATATTATTTTGCAATGAAACCGAAACATCAACAACACTCATTGCAAAAGAATATTAGACCTCCAATGATAGCTTAAATGTTACTCCCTTTTTTAAAACAAGAAAGGAAAGGTGTGTAAAAAAAATAAACCTAAAACCATTGGAAACATTCAGCACCTTCGTTTTCTCTAAATTATTCTTACCCCATTTGTAGAGGGCTTCGGGTGTACGAATTTGTTGTAACGTCAGGAGTTGAAGACTTGCTCTAGCTGCTAGTCTCTTAAAATTTCCTCCAACCCCGTCGCAAGCAGATTTCCCATGTGAACTTGCAACAAAGCTCAATTCTGCAATTTCCTTGAAGAGATTTTCATGATTTCAGACCTTTACTAAAGTTAATATGATTTATTCATATTGTTTTTATTTTTTACAAACCTTTCCTCTTTCAAAAATATACAATTTCATAAAATTTCAATGGCTATTTATCATATTGCTCGAGCGTTAGAGCTTTGGATACTTAAAGTTGACATTATAGACAATGTTTTTAAGTAAAAAAAAAAAAATTTTTAATGATATAATAAAAAAAAATCAAAAAGAAAAATGTTTACCTAATTTTTTTTTGTTTTTCTATACGTTGCACATTAATGTAAAAAATGTATAATTAAAGCCCATAATAAGACGGAAGAAATACATTTTTTTTTCATTAAGTTTTCTTAAAAGGTTTCCAAGATAAAGCACTGTAAATAGGCAACCCTACGTCATACCGGCAAAATATGCTGCTCGTATATTCATAGCACCTAGACCTTCAATCTCTTCAACTTTCATTCAAATATTTAAATGTCGCGCACAGTGGAGACCGCGGTGACATGAAATGCCTCATATAGTAAAATTGCGTTTTTAGTTTTTCCCTCTGACGTCAGTAATTCAATAATGATTTAAAATTCAGAGAAATGTGTTTAGAGAAGAAGTGTGGGTACCAAATTAAAGAAAAAATCCTGTATAATTTAAACTGATTCAACTTTTTGGTGCAGAAGGACTGGAAAGTATTGAAACTGTACTTTTAAAATTTTGGCAGTCACATGTACACATGTACACATGTCACATGTCACAATGTACATGTCGTGTGATCCCTGCTTAAAAGCTGTCACTTGCGGCCATTTGGCTACTTAGAATACCAGATTATCCCTAAGTTCCTTAAACGCCTTATTTTTTGCAGAATGATATCCAATTTTTCCTTGCATTTAGCTATTATTTCCGACAAGACGCTGTGGTTTGCATTTATATAGTCTTACCGTGCTTCAATCGAATTTGAAAATATTCATTTTTTTGCCTTCAATATTGAAGAAGCTTCACTATCATTTAGATCTTTAAGAACGGTTTGAAATTCCTTAAAATGTATGCAGTAATATTTTGCCGCCTCTAACCAGGTTCCCCATCTCGTTAATATTGGCTGTGGAGCGATATTGGGATACATGTTCTTAAAAGCTTTAACGAGCAAAGCAGATTTTAAAAGTACTTTTTTTCATTTGATATTAAATCGTCAACATCACTTACATCTTCGGCCACTCGGTGCATTGCGTGCTAAACAAGTAACGTGAGGTAACTTTGTGTAAAATACCTTCAGCGCCTTTGCTGATTATACCATATCGAGCCCTAACCACCAAAAAACGTAAGCGACATATTTAAAAAAAAAATCTTTTTGATGCAGAAATGCAGTGTTCCAGGTGGACGCTTCCATTGTTATAAAAAAGTTAGATGTAAAATATATTGTCAAAATGCACGAAAAGGGTTAAGGCAAAATATGTAAGAATATGCACTAACAAATCGATGTCATCTTAACACAAAACTCTTGATTCCCAACATTTGTTAGTCTTTAAGTTCCTATGACTTACCAAAAAAAAATATGTAATTCACACTGAAATAACATTTATTATTAAAATAATAAATTGGTGTTCATTTACAATAGCCACTCAAATGGGGAAGCTGGCTCTATTATATTTTAATGCCAGAAACTCTCTCCAAATATTCTTATCACACCCTATCAAAAGAGGTAGATACATTGTTATTTAAAAGCAGCGCAAGAATAAAAAGCCAAATTAAAAGCAAACTGAAAAAAAACCGACTAAACTTCCTCTATCCATACAGCTCTAAAAATTATATGAGTATTTTTCTGCATAATAATGAACAATTATCTTAATGTTAATTTCAATATCAATCTCAATCTCAAGCTCAGTCTCAATCTTAGTCTCAGTTTTTATCTTAGTCTTAATCTTAATCGCAATCGTGACTTAAATATTAATTCTAATCTTAATCTTAATCCAAATATCAAGCTTTATCGAATACGAAATCCTAGTCATAATCACGCTTAGTCTTAATCTTAATCTAAATCTTATGGTATTTTCGTTTCTACCAAAAAATGTCTTTTAATTGTCCCTTTCTCTTTTCGTGTTCTAAAATATAGGAAAAAGGTAAGAAAATTGTTTGTTCGTTTCTTAAAATGTCACACTCTTGTAAGGTAAAAAAGGTACGTTCTCTGCCCTTTAAAGCTTCGTCAGGGGAGATGGTTGCCCTGAAAATCAGATGGTTGCACAAAACGACAATATTACGAAATGCATGAGTTAGACAAGGGCAAGAGGCAAAAACTGACCCCTGTATGGGGTTGGGCGTAACGTCAAACACAGACGTGTGGAAGGGCAACATTTTTTTGGAGAAAAGAAATCACCAATAATTATTAACCTTAGTCTTAATCTTAGTCTCAATCGTAATCTCAACCTCAATTGAATCTCAATCAAAATCTTATCATTAATGTAAATCCTAGTCTAAATCTTGCACTTACTCGTTCCCCACCACTCTCGTCATCCCCTCCCGCCATCCTGTCACTTTTTCATTTCATTATAGTTTGAAATTAGAGCCCAATGATTGTGCTGCTTTTTCGTTACCTAGATTTTTCATTTACTCCCAACCGAACTCAAAAAACTTTCGCTTCAAACAGCTGAAGGTGTACATATATATGTATATACATGCATCATGTAGTTAAGCTACATACTCCAAAGGTGGCAGTTGCAGTTTTGCGGGCCCAAGAAGATACGCCCACATTATCTGGGAAACCAACTACTCTATCCTATAATATAATGACCTGGTACCATTATAAGTGCGATTAGAAAAAATTAAAGGCACCTGAGAGAGAGGGCAGTTTTGAGTGCACCGTGAGCTAGGCCCGGTCGGCTATCAAAGCACAAAGCAATTGCGAAATTTCCGGATTTGGACGCCTTGTATGTGATCATAAATATATACAGATGCTACAGATATATAATAAAGAAGTTAAAGTTAAGCCAGTAAATAGTTATGTATATACTAGGGTGCACATCGAAAATGTTTTTATGGAAACTTCAAGACCCTACCCCCTAATTGTAATCGTTTTTATGAGAAATGTGATTGCCTATTTTTATAGATTTTTTAAAGCTCATTTAGAGGTCGCTACCTGTCGATTTAGGGCAGAAAATATGATTTTGAGTTTTGACGATCTAAAAAGAGGGTATATAGGCCTTTAAAATAGTGTATAATAATCTATTGTCAGACTTGGCTTGTTGGGACTTTTTATCGGGTAAAATAAAAAAAAAAACATATTTCTCTTAATTTTTAAAATTTTGACCATATCCCTCTTATATGATATATGCGTATCTCAAAAACTACTTGACCGATCTACTCTCTTTAAGTACCGTCTTGAATATTTTTGAAATCGGACAAAACCTACTCCCCCTAAAATATAGCTAGCTTTGAGTTTTTTGAAATTACCGTTACGTTGGTGGAGCCCGCCTAAGTGTAATTCGTGTACCAAATTTTGTTGAGATCGGTGAAGCAGTTTTTGAGATACATATATATGATATAAGAAGGCGGTGCCAACCCCATTTGCCTAAAATATCCTGAAAATTAATCACTTCCTTTCTAAAGAGCGATTGTGTATATAAATTTTGAATAAATATTGAAGAATTCCTTAGCCACACTGTTCAAAAAATCTGAAAGTCCGGTACATAAACAATATAAATTCATGGCCGTATTTAAGATAAGTCGCCCAACTTCGACAATGTTTATGAGATTGCAATAGATGAGCTATCAGTTTATTTAAAAATAGATATAATTTTTGATAGTACTAACTACATATTTTGAAATTGTAGAAATTATCGATGGCCAAAATTTAAAAAATTAACAGAAATATGTTTTTTTTTTCATTTTACCCGATAAAAAAACCCAACTAGCCAAGTCCGACAAAAGGCCTATATATCCTCTTTTTTGATCAAAATTGATCTTTGAAATCGAATCAAAATAGTCATTCAAAAACTCATAAATCTACAAAATCGTATTTTCTGATCTAAATGACCTTCAAAAAATCTATAAAAATAGGCAATAATATTTCGAATAAAAAGAATAAAATTAGGGGTTGGGTATTGAAATTTTCGACAAAAAGAAAACATATTCGATGGATACCTTAGTATATACATATACGTATGAATATTAGTTAATCAAGCCTTCATTCCAGTTAAGCGAAAACGTGAATCTTTTTAATTTCGAATAGGCAGAGCCAACTGCATCAAATCATTGTGTCAGTATTTCACTTTGCTTAAGCAAACAAAATATTAGTGAATTTAATTTGGCCATTATATTTCATGCGAACATAACCTACCACAATAAGAGTGTATATATATGTATATACATATATGTATATATTTTGATATCACTGATGCCTTTATGAGTACATACATTCATATGAACAGTGGCGGATTTACCGTAAAGGCATCATGGGCAGGTGCCTAGGGCGGCAAAATTTATGGGCGACAAAATTTGAGTTGAAAATTTTTTTTATTTTTTTCAAGTTAGCTGCACTAAAAGTAGTACTTGTGTTTGTACATTTTAAAACATAAATTTGAGATTCAATTACGCAATCAGAAAATAGGACAACGCTGTTAGGTATTTTTGATATTATTTAAATGATAGTATTTAAAAATACTAATTTAGAATTTATAGATTACAACTTATGGAGTGAAAAAAGTTTGTTGATAATGGCTTTCTTTAAAAAATGAAAACCTTTACTTAAGGCAAATGCCACTTTTTCATCTTAAATTGTAATAAAAGTATAGTAAATAACATAAATTTTAATATTACTATTTACTGCTAATCGTTCCAAAACTGGTACTTTTACCTAAAAATAGTTTTCTTATCGGAAAAGGGCGGCGAATTCTGAATTTCCTAGGGGTGACAAATATTCAAATCCGCCTCTGCATATGAACATACACACATACAAGAATATAGCCCGTTAACTCGTAAAATGTCAAACACTAAACGCAATTTGTGGGCTCATCAAACGTTTATTGGAGCACCAACATGCTCTACGCTAGAGGTTGCTGACATTGTGGGAAGACGAGGGGAAAGGGGCGAGCACGCACAGGAATCGTCAGTGGCACTACGCCAGCTTAATCCATAATAAAACAATTTTATGGGTAAAGTCGTTTCGTCGTTTTGAGAGCACGCTGACTTTCCACTTCAAGTACCGTAGTATTTTTTTGTATTCGCACAAGCGCGCTATTGTTCATTTCGCTGCTTAAATTTTTAAATGCTCAACATTTTTATCGCTGCTGACGTTGATTTTATATCTTGTTCCGTGCTATAACCCGCTAAACGATTACAAGCCCATCTCAGCGCTGACCGGCCAAGTCGTTAATTCATCACAAAGCTCAAGCCAGTGCTTAAAGTGGGATCCCCGGCGTCCCTGCGGTACTTGTAAGGTTTATTCATACATTGATGTAGTTATGTTTTTATGGTTTCTGTAACAGGTGTGAACCTTATTGTGTGAGTGTTTTACTGGAATTATTCTTGTATATCAAGTGTGTTACGTTTTACGAGTCTTTCAACTTTTATTAGTCTGCCCCGTTTTACCCAGTTTACAGAAAAATGTATATATGTACCTATGTAAGTACGTTTGTATACATTTGCCTGTCTGATAAGCGCTTAATTTAAGCAATTAACACATCGTAACGAGGTCGTTAATCGGTACAAAATTTCGCTTAACGACCAATACATTTCGCTCTGATTATAAAAATGTAATTTGAGCGATTGAAGTCCACAATTCAATGGAATTTTTTCACAGAGCATCTCACAGGAAATGGGACTAGTTTGTAGCTAACTATTAACTAACTAGCAGTCGACTAGTGGTAGCTATTTATTAACTATTTCCTTTGGCCGTAACTAACTACTTTTGAAGAGCGATGGCCGCAAAATAGTGAGAACTGGTTTTCTCTGCATTAGATGTCAACATTTAGCTAACTAATTTTAGACATAAACTTTCAATAAAAAAAAGATATTTTCAATTTTTTGTGTTTATATTTATTTACTTATTTTATATATATATTTTCAATTTTTTGTGTTTATATTTATTTACTTATTTTATTTAGCATTACATATTTGCTTATTTGTTTACATGTTCTTTTGTAGGTGGTCTCATATTTGAATTCGATCAGACATAACATCAAAATGATAATATAAAATGTCGACCTTTATTTTATTTGCCCTGAATATGAAAAAGTGTGCGAAGAGCAGAAAAAAGTGTATTGAAATTAATTTTTGTATGAGGGTATTTAAATAGAAGCTTGTAAAAAAAAAACTTCCGATAACGTCTGCATGACTCTTGCACGACTTTACAACTAACTTAAAGCTAGTTTTGTCATAGCTAATTAAAAGTTAGTTATTTATTGAAATCTCGCAAAAAATCTAACGAGAAGTTGGTTATTTTAATCAGTTGATAATTTTTTAATGCAGGGATGTAATCGGAGACGATTAACATTTTCGTAAAACATAATTTCGTCGAGTCGGCAGCAGGTAAATGGAGTATTCGTGCCAGCGCCACAGCCACAGTGATCAGGTTGATACTGGTTCACCATGCCACACAGTGCCACCTTATAAGGCGCAAAAATGTCAAGTGATGATAAATTATTATTAATTTCCAATGATTTTTCAATTAATTGCACGAAATTTTTCATTTTATCCTTGACCTGTCATATCAAAAATGTAGTAGCATTGGAGCAAAAACAACATTTACGCGTATTTTGTTTTTTTTTGCTTCTGGTATCTACAGCTTAGAAAACTAGTATACTTTTTAAATACATACTTTGCAGGGCCCCATAATCAGCGCTTATACTCCTGAGTTAAGTAAACGTTGCAAAGCTATAGAGCAATTAGTCAATTTTACAATTTTTTTTTTTTAGTTAATTACAGCTAAATTATTTAGGCTGCGTTTCTCCAAACTCATTTAAGTGGAAATTAACTTTAATTTAATTTTGTATTTTATTCTCATTTGAACTATTTTCAGTTTCAATAAGCTCTTTATTTAAGTGAGTAAAAAGTGGTTGTAAAACAGACTTGGCCAGAGAAAGCTTTCATTTGCACTGAGAGCTTTTGAAAGCTTTGGCACGCTGTGTTGTAAAAGTAGGGCTGGTATACAAGTTATCAGCAGATATTGATCAACTGATTAAAGGGGTAGTATCTCTGAGTGTGGTTATTCTGATTTAATTTTTATTTAAGTGAAGTGCATAGGTCACTTAAATCAAAATTAAATACAAATTAAAATTGATTGGTGAAACGAAAAATTCGAAAATTAAAGTAATTTTCACTTAAATGAACCTGATGAAACGCAGCCTTAATGATTTAAAAATAATATTAGTCACATAATCAGATTACCCAGCTGTGAACACCCACTATCTGTTCCTTTCAGAAATTTATTATGATGTTGCTTTAATTATGGATCTAAGATGTAGTTATGAAGAGGGTGGTAAAATAATTCCCTAATTCTTAGAGATCCTTGTTTTAGTTCACAGACAGACACAGTAGTCGATCTCCGACTGCTGGTACCGTGTTTCGCTTGGACTGACTGAAAATAATCTCGGGAAAAGTGGAAACAAGCGACAATTTTAATATTATAACTGCAGTTACCATGCACGAACCCATCCCTAAATATCCAGTTAAACTTACTAAATAAAGATAAAAATAATTGTATAAAGAAAGAGATTCTTTATGCGCTTTACACAAAATATTAGGAGTATTTCACTTGCCTTACTTTTGAACCGACTTCAAAGAAAGGAGGAGGTTATCAATACGTCGGAATATATTTTTTTTATGTATGTTCCTGCATAACTTTGAACCTCGGAAACCAATTGCGATAATTTTTTATCGGAAAGGTGGTGCCTCAAGGCTGTTTTCATTCTAATTCGGTTTAAATCCATGGGCGTAGCCAGAACGAAATTTATACAAAAAAAAAAGTTTCAAAACCAATAGCTTACTTTTTAAAAATTTTTATTATAGCTTAAAATTATTGTATCCAATAGGGGTAAATATGTTGCACAAAAACACACAAACTGAAGTTAACAAAAGTTGATATCAAAATATTCGTCGATTTAAATAGCTAACTTTTTACTGCGCATGTTTATTTTACGAGAAGGAAGAATCGAAAGCCTAACCCCGTCAGTGTGAGACTTTAACCCAAACTAAACTTCCTATCGTCATGTACCGTTCCCCTCCCGGTACCACCGTCAAGGATTTCGTCGGGATTATATCACGGTGTGACTGAAAAGGTTATAGATCTATTCTCTTCTTCTTACTCTTATTTGGCGCTGTAACCGCCAAGGCGATTTTGGCCGAGTTAAAAAAAGCACGCCAGTCGTTTCTCTTCAGTGCCAACGGACGCCAATTGAAAATGCCATATGAAGCCAGAATACTTTCAGAGCTGAATTTGGAGCCACTGTATTTTAACCCTTTCCCTGCATTTGTACAATATATTGTACATTCGATTTTTTGTAACATTGGAAGCGTGCTTCTAAAAATCTGATTAATATTTTTGAAAACAAATTAAACTTTATGAAGCTTTGGAATGTCCCGAATAGTTTACGTAAATTTTAAAATCGAAAAAGTTCAAAAATATTTTTAGAATTTAATTTCAAAATAGACCATTTTATAAAATTACAGTGACACGCAAATTGTGGTAATTTGCTGTACAAAAATACGTGAAAGTCGAGTAAAATCGCTAATAAAAGCACATAGTATGGAAATATAAAAAGCATTGCATCATATAAAAGTGCTAAAATTAAACTATCATGATTCAAAATATTTTTCCCGAGTGGTCAAAAAAAATTTACAATATATTGTACATTTACACTGAAAGGTTGTAAGTGTCTTGTACAAACGTCCGCAAAGGTTGCAGCTGAACAGGCTATTAGTGTGGTTTTTGAATAGCTTGTGCGCTGTTGTTGCACTAAAGGGTAGGTTTTTGATTCCTTGATCTACTGAAGGGATAAAAAGCGGGAAGGTTTATTAAAACGGGTCATTTGTATTTTAAGTATATTGTAATTGTATCTGAAATTTTTCAAAATTTCTTTATATAATTCTCTTCTCATGGGTAAAATTTAAAATTTGTAATGCAAATCTTAACTAAATATATTTAAAAAGATATAAAATATTTATTCCAACATATCTGCAGTAAAATCAATTATTTTGTATATAAATAAGTTCATTTTCAATGAAAAAAAAGTTTTATTCCGTCAAACTTAGTGAAATATTTATTGAGTTTTCTTGAGTACTTTTACTCCTTTGAGGACTTTTGTACAATATATTGCACAAGTTTGAGGTAGCCCTAATAGCTACACAAAAAAACGTTTGAATATTTTTCTTTACTTTTGATATTATGAGGCACTATTAACCTTGTAATTAAAAGGACAAATTTTTATATTCATCAGAGACGGATTTTACCGGAAAGGGTTAATGCACTATGTCCATATCGTTGTAAAGCTCACACAGCTCATCGTTCTATCGTCTATGGTACTCGCCGTCGCCTACGCGTAAAGGCCCGTAAATCTTCCGCAAAATCTTCCTCTCGGATACTCCAAGAGCCGCCTCATCGGATGTTGTCATTGTCCATGCTTCTGCGCCATATACCAGCACGGGCATAATGAGTGACTTATAGAGTGTGGTTTTCGTACGTCGAGAGAGGACTTTACTCCTGAATTGCCTACTCAGTCCAAGAATGATAGAATACAAGATTGCGCCGATCGGAGAGGATTTTTGAGAATAACTTGTGTGTGACATCACACTGGTGCAATTGCGAGAGAGAAATGCCAAAACGTGAGCAAGAATGGAAGAAGAAGAAAAACTGTTGCAAGGAAAACGTAAACAAGTTGCACCAGTGTGACGTCATGCAAACAGCGATTCTGTCAAATTCGTTAAGAGAGGAATAGCGGTCCGAGATCGGCGCAACCTTTGTATTCTCTCAATCGTGTACTCAGTCCAAAGTAGCACTTCTTGGCAAGAGTGATTCTGCGGTGGATTTCAGTGCTGACATTATTATCGGTGTTAATGCTGGTTCCCAAGTAAACGAAATTCTCTACTTTCTCGAAATTATAACTGTTAACAGTGACGTGGGTGCCAAGGCGCAAGTGTGCTGATTGTTTGTTTGATGACAGGAGATACTTCGTCGTGTCCTCGTTTACCACCAGACCCATTCGCTTTGCTTCCTTGTCCAACTTGGAAAAGGCAGAACAGACTTTGCGGGCATAAGCCAGCAATTGTACGCTCTTGTTCCTGAGCATTTTAGTTCTGAAGCTCTTATTATCTTCTCCAACATCAGATTAAAGATGTCACATGAAAGGAAGTCGCCCTGTCTGAAACCCGGTTTGGTGGCGAACGGCTAGGAAAGGTCTTTCCCAATTCTGACAGAGCTGGTAGTATTGCAAAATAGTATTAAAGTGATTGGCCCGTAGTCATAGTCAAAAAAAAGTCCACTGTAAAGTTAGTTGCAGCATATTGACATAATTGACAAACTTTACAGTGGACTTTATGTTGAACATGACTACGGGCCAATCACTTTAATACTATTTTTAGCTAATTTAAAAAAAGTTAAATTAAATCAAGATAGGGAACTTCCTATTCTTCTTAAACGGAATCGCTATATCTATAAATTACTTTTTTCCTTTTTAGTTCTTATTGTAATAGAAGCGTGTTTTTAGTTTTTTAGCTATAATTTTATTTTCTACTTTTTAGTTTTTTGAAATCTTGCAATTAATATTATACTGTCTGTATATTTCTCATTCTGTCCATTTCTTTCAATGCGAAGAAAATTTTCCGCACCCTGCTTTTTAGCTACACTTTTTACCTAAGTGCTAGATTTGACCTTAACAAACAAAATTTTCAATGTATTTCAATTAAATAGGTGATACACATATTCTGAATATAAACCAAATCGGAGCACAGATGCTGATTTTTTAATTATATAGACTCGCGCGCCACATAGCTGCCAAAATTTTTTGTGTAGTTATTTCTTTTCATGTAAGCAATATGCATTCGAAATGTGAACTTAATCGGATCTTAAACACGGTTTTCCCAAATATCTCGACTCCTGCGCCACCTATCAGCAAAATATTTTGAGGATTTATTTCTTTTCACGCGAGTAATATATGTTCTAAATATGAACCAGATCAGACTATAAATGTGGGTTTTACAAATATCTCGACTCCTGCGCCACCTAGCGGCAAACTTTTTTTAATTTATTTCTTTTCATATAGGTAATATATGTTCCAAATATGAACCAAATCAGACTATAAATGCGGGTTTTACAAATATCTCGACTCCTGCGCCACCTAGCGGATTAAGTCATCTTTTATATTGCATTGTCCTCGAGTACTGAGCTAATTTTGAAGTTTCAAGTCTATAGCTCATCGGGAAGTTTGTTAAATATTGACTGCAAAGTTCCAGGGCATACAACGATACATACATACATACATCCATACATACATAAATACAAGTGAAGTTAAATAAAAGCTTGTAAAAATGAAATGAAATGAAATGAAATGACCAAACGGCTGAACCGATTTCAATTCTGTAAAAAGTACTTTTTTGGACCTTCTGTGTGGAAGGTTTTTCGATTAAAAAAAATTTGAGACTTTTTGTTGTTGTTGCCGAAAAATGAAGAATGCTGAGACATCACGATTTCACAATTTCATAGAGTTTTCTGTACATTAAATGTCACTAAACTACTAAACGTCTAGACCGATTTGGTTCATATTTGGAACGTATATCAGTACCATAAAAATAAATATTTCTACCAAAAATTTGCCCGCTAGGTGGCGCTGGGGTCAGGATATTCCTAAAAATTGCAATTACTTGCCGATTTGGCTCATATTTTGAACATAAGTTAGCCAAGTGAAAAGGAATATTTGGACTAAAAAATTACACGATAGGAGGGCTGGGGTCGGGGTATTCTCAAAAATTATTTTACGCTAAGAGAAGGATAGATATCTACTATATATTTGTGGAAGTATGTATGTATGTGCCAGGTTGCAGCGTAAACGGACGGACAGAATCGAACGAAATTTGGACAGAGTATTGCCATGACACCTGGGCTTATATTAGGGGAAAAAAAATCGGGATTCGACAAGGGGCCGTGGCACCTCCCAACCATAGAGGTTGTCGCCCTATGCACTAGACCTTTGCAAAGCAAAGCTTTTATAGCTTAAATGGTGTCTGGACACACAACATTGCAAATTGAAAAAAGCGTTGTAATAATAATAAATCATGGATATCACACGCAATAACCGAGTGGACAGAAAATATATTACGGTAAGAAAAAGGCGATGCCTTTACCCACTGTGTGTCTCACATTTAGGTTATCGCTGAAAGTTGTTGTCTTGACAACAACTATTTGGGAACAATTACAAATGTTTGATCAATATAACGTAAATACTTGCATTGGGCGGTCGCTGTGGTGAAGTGGTTAGCAGTCAAGCCCTAGTCCAAACAACGTCGCAAAAAATATAGAAAAAATTGTTTTTCTTAAGAGCGGTCGCCCCTCGGCAGGCAATGGCCGTGAAAAACAGCTAAAACCGTAGGCCCCTCCCCTTTGTGTGACAACATCAAGGCGCACGCCACAAATCGGAGAAGCTCGGCGAAACATTAACATATGTGTAAGCGCCAATCTATTATTATTATTATTACTATAATTATTATTATTATTATTATTATTATTATTAATATTTTTATTACTTGCATAATGAAACAGGCGAAGTTCTTCTATGTTCTTTTTGTATAAAAGCCTTTCATCAGTTGAAGGTTCTTAAAATCAAATGACTATTTTCTGCTCTAAAAATACGATCTGGCTTAAACCACTAATAACTAATTGAGCCAATTACAATACACTTTGAGAGCAGGAAAGTGAGAATTTGGTAATGTCCGTTAATTTATAGAATTTTTTCTTTGTTGTTTTTCTTATATTTATGTCAAATATTGTTTAGCCCTTTATAAATATGCTTTACACGCTCCCTGTTCTGCAAGGTTGGTACATGAAAAATCTTAAACAAAATAAAACGTTATTAGAAACCAATTTTTTTATCTTTTGGATTTTGGATTTGGATTTACTATTTCTGCATCGGCGACCTGTCCTGACCTGTCACTTTTTTAAACTACCTCTATGCGACGTTGTTAAATATTGCCCCTTTTTGTGCCCAAAATAGCTCCATTATAATTTTTTTTTTCTTTTTATCATGCTTCAAACTAGTCGATTCATTCTGTTGTTCTCTTTTTATTGTTGCTGGTGGATAATGCGCAACATTTACCACCCGTTCTCTTTGCTACTGAATTTTTTAAAATTATGTTTCTGTCTTCATATTCCTTAGTCAAAACAAAGCACGGTGTTTAAAATACTTTAATTTTTCGATTAACACTATACCTAAATTGTGTTTTCACAAAAAACTGTACGTTAAATTATGTACATATGTGTATGTATGTATGTACTTATAGGCATACATGGATCTTTCTTTTAAAATTCAGGCACTTTTAACTGCACACTTTAGATTAAGCTTAAATTTTTTTTATAATGTTACATTCACACTATCTTGATTTCGGGCTCATTTTTAATTTCACATTGAAATCAAGTTATTTTACATTATAAAAATTATCAGTTAAATTAATTTAATTACGCCGGAATTAAGATGCAAAGAAGTAATTTTTAAGCAAAAAATAAAACCGACTTCAACTCTCATATAAAAATCTAAGATTATCGTTAATTTCTTCATGATCCAATGATCGGATTTAAACCAAATTAATATGAGACAAAGTTTTGCGCTAACATACATAAAAAAAAATAAATACAAATTATTCCGACGAATAAAATGTACGCCTCCATTTTTATTGTAAAATCAAGTACAAACAACACGCTCATGCCTGCAGGTAATAACCTTATATCTATAGAAATCATTAAAGAAAGTGTGAACTCTATTGATTTCGGTTCAGTAATTTATAGCAAAATATCGGGAATCCATTAACAAAAATTATTTTCAGAGGTAGGTATGAAAGTTTTCAGATTCTAGTAATCGTATCGTTTAATATAAAGGAGCAAATATTTGTCAGAAAACTGCTTACAATTATTATTTTAAATTATATATGCCCTTATGTAAAAAAATTAGAAAAAATTTAATTTTTAATAATTATTACATAGTCGCCCTAACTATGGATATAACCAAAAAAATATATATATAATATTCCTTTTAACCACAAAATTATAGTTCAAAAGATTCTAACACGAGTACAGTGCCTCTTGTTTACCGTACAAATCGTGAGTGGACAGCTAACAATCCTGCGCAGGTAACGATCGTGTGCGACGCCAGCAGCGAATCAGCTTGTGCATCTACTGTATTTTCTAGTGTTGGGAAGTATCGAGTACTTTTTAGGATCGAGTTTTTAGGTATCGATACTTTTAAAGAGGGGGGATGGAGTACTCTTTAAAAATATACACATCTTTCAATGCCTAGTGTAGAAAACTCACAAGCTGGCAGCTCTTTATCCAAATGAATATAATAATTACGTCAAAAGAAAGGCTAACTGTACTGGGTACATGTATTGCATTGGAAGTGATGTTGTTTTTCTTGTAGGTCGTGTCGAGTAAAACAAGATTCGAAACATCACCAATATCTTGACTTACGATAAAAATCCAGTTTTGCGTACATTTTTTCACTTACTCGACAGGTCCCACAAGAAAATTTATATCACTTCCCAACCATTAGTACCTGATTATCTTTTGTAGCACTGTGTTATTGTCAATCATCCTGCATTCTCTGAAGATAAAATTATTTTAATGAATTCCCGACTAAATTTCCGAGGACAAGCCATGAAAAGATTTTGGTGTCTTTTGAACTTTAAAATATTGAAAACTTTTTTGGAATCCGTACGATTTGTAAAAGAGAGACCCACGTGTAAATTTCCACATAAACAAAGTATTTCGCTGGTATCTTCAACTACGGAAATAAGTAGGAATAAATTTAAATTCGCTAAACTTGTATAACTGTCTCATCAGAACTCATATACATACACTTGTGTTCAACTGATTAAGTTCCGTGAAATTTTTACCAGTTCTGGCTATTTTTCTTTTGTTTATTTAATGGTTAAATTTTTTATAGAAGTCTGGTACATTACATAACCAGCACCACATAAATCCACATTTCAAACATCGTACAAAAATTTAAAAAAATTCAACTAACTTTAACAATTACACCCAAAAAATTGTAGCTTTTTATTTAGAATTTTAAAAAAGAAATTTTAATAAAGTGCAAATTTCAAGACGCTAAAAAACGCCTTGATTTTTAATAAGTCTGAACTGTGGATTTATTTGGTGCTGGTTATGTAATGTGCTACACTATTATAAAAAAATTAGAAACATTAAATAGACAAAAGAAAAATAGCTAAAATTAATTTTACTTTTCGAATGTGTGGATATTAATAAGTATGCTACCAAAAAAAATAAAATCTCAATAAGCAGGAGATTTATCAAAATGAACTTTGTCTTATCTCTACTACTGTACGATTTCATCCTAAGCGCTTACACGTTTCTTACGCTCCATTGAGACGTGATTCATAAGCGTGAGTGTTGCTCCTTTGTTTCTGCTGTTTTAGTTGCTTTAGTTGGATTTCAACTATTGTACGGGCTTGAGTGTATGCATATACCCAGCAAGAACAGTACCGGTCAATTGATGGGATTTAAGACCGACACATCTGACAGAATGTGGCGTTATTCGTTAGCAGATCGATGTAGTCATTTTTATTAGGATCGCAAGCAAAAAATTACCATCATCTGTTACACTAATCAATACAGTGATTTTTTATCCCTCTCACTCTCATGATTTGACATAAAATTTAAGGAATGTGTTAGTAATGAATACCACTGCATTAAAATTTAGAGCAGGGAATGAAACCGATTAGAAAATAACCTTCCCGTTTCGGTTTCGGTTTTGCCAAGTGTTTCGGTTTCGGTTTTGGTTTCGTTCTTCAAAATTTGCTTCGGCTTCCGTTTCGTTCCGGTTTCGATTGTGGAATAAAAAAATGAAAACGAGTTTCACAAAAAAAATATTTATTAAATAAGTACGTACCTTCCAAGGTTTGTTTTTGGCAAAATTAAACATTGTGATTAATTTTAATTTATATAAAAAAAACGCCTCTGAATCAATTATACAAACTAATAACCATATTCCACCACATTTACTTAGATTTAAATACAGAAATTTGTTTATTATATTATTTATTATATACTGAGAGTTGTTGCTGATAGGTGTTTGATATACATATGTACATATAAGTGTGACTTTCACAGAAAATTTTTTGATATTTTTTAAAATGACAATCTCTTAAACGTTGAGCAAAGAAAATCAAAAATTGCGGTTCACTGATGATATTAACACTAAAATATAATTAATCGATTATCGATTCATAGCAACAAAGTCATCACCAGATTCACTTAGGTACATAAATGTTTCCCTTTTGCTGTAAAATTGAAGATGTATGAAAACTAAAATGTAATTGTTATTTTCGTCAAATAATTACTAAATAATTATGAAACCCCCTCATATCTGTACGCTTTACAGCTATACATTTGAAAATGAAAATTAAAATGACTTCTTCCAACTAACCGATGCCAGAACGGAGATTTAGTTTATTAGGCATCTTTTTAGTAGCTTTTTGCGAAAAGTTACTTATTTACTACTAACAAGAATTTTAGCAAGATATTGCTGATTTTGGTTAAATAAATCATTTATTTTAAAGAAATTTTTATTTATTTTGCAGATAAATCCAATTTGTTGAAAGTGAAGTAAAATGAAGTGACGAAGTGAGGGCTTTTAAAGTGAAGTGAAAAAGTTCAACTGAAGTGACATCGGCAGCACTGCTACCACCTTGTACAAAATTCGCCTTGAATTGCAGCACATTTATCAGTGTTGCTATAAGTCACGATATACATATAAGAATTTAAAGTAAGGCTATCCACATACTAGTCAAAAAAATTTGTCATGCAAGTAATTTTTATGAAACGGCAGTTATGTCACTGAAGAAAAAAAACGTTTGGTTGCTAGATCCTGCAGCTGATTTGTATAAATTTCTGGAAACCGATTGAAACCTGTGCTTGAAACGGTTTATGTTTCGTTCCTTTTCAGGTCAAGATAACGGTTACGGTTTCGGTTTAGGTTTCACTCCTTGATTTAGAGACAGTGGCAAAGCGCTAGTCCCGAACTCCATATTTCAAAACTATCTCTGAACTAGTGCGAAACGGGTACAGAACGGGAAAGTGGAAACTTGCGGTGTAAGTGTACAAATTCTCACTTCTCGTACAATATGAAAGTAGCTCAACGAGAAGACCTCCGACTCAAGCATCGTTGGTGCGAGTTCAAATCGCGATGGAGGCAGTTGTGAGTTTTCAGATTTGATGAACTGAAATTGTTGTGCACTGCTTACAATAATTTATTTTTTATATATAAAATATTAACAAACATGGAAAACACGAAAAATATGTCGAATCTTAAAAAAAAAACGTTTACTTATAAAAACGGTCCGAAACGGAACCGGTTAGAAACGATTTGCAAAGTAATGCACTGGGCGACGATTGTCACCACCAATGACATCGCCGTGTAAAACAGGACAGTTGAATGCATTGCTTGGTTATTGAGCTAGAACTAGTACAGTCGGCAAAAGGTCTTAATTCTACGCTAATTATGAGCTAGTCGTATTTTCTCCAGGCACATTTGTTCCCCGGTTGTTGTAGTTTTAGTCAGCCTCGTCATATTGGGTACATATGTACATATGTACATTTGGGTGGTCCAAAATAACTAAAGTCGGAATTTTAATTCTCTCACCCCCTAGGACGGTTCTATATCCAAAAAATATACCACTATTTTTTTATTTTGAAATCAAAAAATAATTAGAGGTCGCTCAAAGCCCCCAAAGCTTTCCATGTATTTTATATGGGGAAAAAACAAATTTTCTTAGAAATGGTATGGAATTCCTGAAAATCGATCGGAATACTCGCGTTCTCTTCAGGAGACTTCCGATAACAATACCCAATTGTTTATTTAACCATTTTTTAATGCTAAACATTTCTTATTTATCCCCCCGCCCCCTTGCATTTTCTGTCATTTTCAAGGGATTTTGCCGGACCGATGAAATATAGGTACTATGAAAAATTTGTCCAAAAATAATTGGGTATTATTATTGGGAATCTCCTGAAGAAAAATAGAGTTTTCCGGTCGAAAAATATTGATTTTAAAGAATTCTGTACCACTTCTACGAAAAGTTCTGAGTTAGTCTGAGTTAGGGCGTAGCCGAACAATAGATACCCGGTGCAATTATTAAATACAGTTTTTTCACCTTTCCGAAAACTACTGCTACATGGTTAGCAGGGGTGGTTTTATCCCTATTTCAAACACCTTCGATAAACCTGTATAGTTATATGTAGGCGGTATCATGCCCATTTTCTAAAATTCCATAATAATATTATTTATTTTCAAGGGTATGTTGTTAGTATCAATTTTGTTTAAATTAGCGTCCTTAAATTTAGAAATATCGAAGTTTCAAGCATTTCTGAAATTTGCCGTTATATAAAAATTAGGTGTAATTTTCGGAGTTTAACTTTTGTATGGCAAGCCCAATAATCATTCCGAGTTTGGTACAAATTGGTAGAACGGTTACCGAAATACACATATGTGGTCATAAGTGGGCGGTGCCACGCTCATTTTCCAAAATTTTATTATAAACGTATTTTGTGCTAAAGATTTATTGCAAACATCAATTTTGAATAAATTAGCTTTAATATTTACTGATTTATCGAAGATTTCGTATTTCTCCAAATTGCTGTTATATGGGATGTCGGCGTGGTTATTGTCCGATTTTAAAATTTTTCAGCCATTTGATATGCTGTACCAAGGCCAACAACAGTTCCAAGTTTGGGGGAAATCGGTACAGTGGTTACAGAGATATACACATGTAAGTGCGCGTGGCTACGCCCAGTTTTCTAAAATTTATAATATTCTTATTTTCCGTCTAAAAATCATTGTAAGTATCAATTTTGAGTGAATAGGCTTAAGCAGTTACTAAAATATCGCAGTTTTCGTATTTATGAAAACTACCGTTATATGTATAGGAGGTAGGTGTGGTATTGTCCGATTTTGCCCATTTTCAATACCGTCCGTCCTACGCTGAAAAGAAGTATACATACCGAGTTTCGTTAAGATATCTAAATATTTACTCGAGTTATCATGTACACAGACGGCCGGTCAGACAGTCACCGCTTAACCGATTTCTTGTTTCATTCTGATCATTTATGTATACATTTGTTTATATCTATCTCGATTCGTTTTGCCTGTTACAGACAACCGTTATGTGAACAAAGTTATAATACCCTTGTAGACAAGTGCGCTCGGGTAAAAAATAGTGGTATATTTTTTCGGTATAGAACAATCCTTGGGGGTGAGAGCATAAAAATTGCGACTTTACCTTTTCACCTACATTTTTGGACCAGCCTAATGTGCATACACAGCTACATGTGAATACTTGTGTCGCTATTATTACTCGTTTGTTATTGTTGTCATTGGTTTCGCGCGACGTAGACGTTATTGGAGCGAAATGTTTTTGTTTCCTTTCATTTTAGATGCATACATGTATATGTAAACACTTGCATAGCTACTTATTCATATGTATGAGGGAATCATATGATTTCAATATACTTCCCTCACATCTTAGTGAAGTTGTGGATCGCTAGAGCCTCTCCCACTTTGCATGTGACACCATTCCCAACTCAATCCCTGTTATGACCGTATATGACTTAGACGCTGTCTGATTGTTGGGTAATTTTCATAAAGTTCCAAATATATTATCTGTTAGCATTTTCTTTGTTTTGTTCAGTACTTCATTTTCTTTCGCTTAGTTTGTTTAGAGTATAAGTAAATAGAGTATATGTAAGTTCCTATACGAGCTTTGTTCACATACATATGTACATACATTACAAGTTACGTTCATTTACAATTATTGTTTGTTTAATATTCTAGATTCATAAAAGAAATAAGAATTATTATTTGTAAGTTCAAAGCAGTTTACTAAATACTAAGTACAAAAGTGTTGAGTATTTATATAAATAATCAAGTCCTGCACTTAAGCATTTTGGATGTCAATAATAACGAGTATTGTAATATTTACATAAATACTTTGAGTAATTGTAGTCACTTATTTTCACAGGAGTAAGAACTGAAAATAAAAATATATTGATACTTTTACCTAACAAAATATAAAAGAATCTAGTATTTTTGATTTCATAAATACTACATACAAAAGTTATCCTCATGAGTCTCGTTCCTACAGTAATATCTGAAAGGATTCCTAAAAAGTCCTAGAAACTTCGGAGGAAATCTCTAAAAGCTTGGAAAAACCCAGAAAATCTGAAAATAAGTAAAGCAAAGACGACCAATTGAAGTCTACTAAATGCCTTAGTACTAAGCACTTCGAAATATTTAAGTTTTTATGGACCTATCATGTGTGTATTAAGCATCTCCTAAATATGGGGCTGAGATTTTTTTAATGTAAATTTTATTAGAAATGTTAAAATATAGCTATTAAAAATTTAACTCATTAATTTTTTTCTTTTAACCGACTTCAAAAAAAGTGGATGTTATCAATTCATCGGAATATTTTTTTTATGTATATATGTAACCGCATAACCGATTTCGATAATTCTTTTTTAAAAGAAAGGTGATACCTCAGAGGTGGTCCCATCCTAATTTGGTGTAGATCCGATTATTGGATCATGAAGAAATTAAATTAAATTATTAAAGTTTTACGTGAAAATTGAAGTCGGTTTTGTTTTTGCTAAAAAATTACTTGCTTATTTAAACAATAGTCTTCGAGTGTCTTCTGCAAATCGATAAATGGTTTTATTGATGATTTCATTTTTGTTTTTTCTACAAAACCTCTGTGAACGTTAAGCACACCTAAACCTAAATAGAAGCACAAACTGAGAGAAAATATTAAAAGATAATAATAATTTTACTTTTCTTTTTAAGTAAATGACTGTTTATCAGACTAAGAAAAGTAAGCGGAAAAGGATATTCACAGCTGATAAAATTATCGAAGAACAACCAGCAGTTACCAAGACTATCGAAATGGATGTGCACACATTTCTTGAATTGGAAATTGATTATGAATTCATAGAAAGAAACTTACAATGAAACTTTGAAATTTAAGGGACCAGCCCATGCCTGCATACGCCCATGTCTGTGGGCAACTACAAATATTTACATTTTATTCGAAATGGACAGCAAGTAGGTGCAACAGTAGGAGCTAAAAAATAAGAATTACTTTAAATTGCATCGAATTTTACTAAACTATAGTTGAATACTTGTCAAAGCCATTGATATTTATGAACAATGTTCGTTCTGCGAACACTCGCCCTCTATCGAATTCGTACTAATTTCTTTCCGAATGTCTCCCAAAATTTTTAAGTTTTGTGTGCAATTCTGTAACAGACATAATTGGTGAATTCTGTACACGGTTTATAGGAGATAGATCCTTGGAAACTTATTCGCATCTTTCATCCTTCTTTACGATAAGATTGACTAGTTTTTGAACAAAGGATTTTAATTTTTATTAATAATAATTATAATAGATTGTGCCCCGCGCCTTGATATTGTCACATAAAGAGCAGGGGCCTTCAGATTTACGCAGACTCCGAACGGCGATTGTGTTTTTATGAGAAGCTGTTTTTCATGGCAGAAATACACCCGCAGGTTTGCCATTGCCAGCCGAGCGGTGACCGCTGTTAAAAAAAAAACTTTTTTCTACATTTTTTCCGATATTGCTTTGACCAGGGCTTGAACCCAGGCCCTGCGGATAGCTTTATTATCATAACTAGTTTAAAAAGGCAATATGAGGAGCATATTGTACCAAACAATTTGCGTTTTGTGCAAAACTCTAAAAAATCAAATTTTAATCTGTGGTTTTCCTCATTTCGTCTTACAGAAATAATTTGGTTTTTGATTATGCCACGAGTTGCTCCCTCAACACCAAATTAATAGTAATAAAATCTGATATTAGAAATATATATGGACCCTCATCTGTTATATGACCATGATAAGGATTTTATGTTATATAATATATACATTAATAAATTGCCTAACGATGTGCAATAAGGGTATTTTTTTAAGGATTGCCGCCTATTAAAAAATTACGATTTTTGATCATCTGCTAATCGGTATGGGTTTTTATAGTTCTATCCTTCGGCGAATTTTTCAATTATGAATGACACAACAGAGACAGCTGTTAAATTATTTAGAGATTTTGATCGGGCATTGACATTCGACAAAAAGGACAAACAATATTTGTTTCAAGGTCTTAAACTCTACCGACAGAAGTACCCATTCCATACAAAAAATCTCTTATGAGCCAAACAAAATCTAAATAAATACTTTTGATCCATTTAGATAACTACTCATTGTGTGTAACAGAGTATAAAGATGAAATCAGAATATTTTGGTATATTTTCGGCGCTCCTTAGGTCTTTCATGTTATCGCAACTAGCGTTTTCGACCGATTTTAGTCTTAGAAAAAGTAATTTTATAAACTTTTTGGTAAAGACATTTTTTTAGATCACACGAGGACGTTTTATTGTCTCGAAATTTTCAAAGACAAGGCTCAATTTTGTTATTTTTCTTCTTTTAAAAGTTATTTGGTCAACGTGGAATCACTCTGGATTATCGAACTGCGTTCTAAAAATTTTTGTTTAGTTATTTTCATTCCCAACATCATACAGGGTGGGCCAAATAAGACCTAACATCCATAGTTCATGGGTCCATAGTTTGCTTAGCAGTTGGAACCACAAATTAGGATGCTGCTCTGCCGTTGGTCGCAAAAAGTTGTCAATCATTGTTCTGTTAGAATTGATCTCACTAATTCAGATAGAAATCAGTTTGAATTAAAAAATAATTTATTTGAATTAGTATGGTGAATGCACAACCGCCGACGAGGTAGATGAGCCTGGACATTTGCATATTCGTTTTATTCTACGTTCTCTGAGCAAACAAGTAAGCAAACAAAGCATTCTAGCTTGGCATCCGCGGTAGTTCAGGTGTTCAGGCCTGTGTTCTAACACTCCACTCCGAGCAATATTTAAAAGTCATTTTTTTCTTAGTTTTAATTTTTATATTTATTTAAATTTTGTTTAAGTTATAAACTTTATTAAATTTTTTATTTGAAGCTATTTCAAATAAATATTTCAAGTAAAACTGTTTTTTTAGAGTTAATTTTTATTAAAAGAGTCAACACCAACTATAATTACATTAAAAAATATAAGCAATACAACTTTTTTTAAAATTTTTTTTTAAATGCTGGCTCGCTTAATCCACATACTGCCGTCATTCGGGGTATAATTTTGATCAGGTCAACTATGCTGTTAGTCTGGGATGAAGTTGCAGTCTGTGTATGCTATAAGGTCTACAAAATTACTTCCCCAACGAACATATATACTTAGGGTATTCACAAGACGTCCCAAGCGTCGTAATATTTTAAAATGGTAAATTTTTCGTACAATAACGGTTAAATGTTTTTTTTTTTAATTTTGTTACTTCGCCAAGATATTTTTAAACTGAATTTGTACTGATTTAACCGTTATGTTACATTGAAATTTGTAACACCTTAAAACATTACGACGCTTAAGCCGTCTTGTGAATCCCCTAAGTGACTTTACAGTTGTGATGCATTTTGTTAAAATCCTTATTTTTTCTTAACAAAGTCTTCTTATAGATTATGTTCTTCATACATGAAAATTTGCAAAAACCTGTCCACTTTTACGATCATCTCAAAATCGCTTTTAAATGATACCCAAACATAAAGTTCAAGGACAAATACATCACCACTAATTTCAATTCAACTTTGCACTATTTTGTTCTCGCAAATACTGCTTCAAACCTTTCCTGTTACCATAAATAATAGTTTAACTTACAACTTTTATGCCGTCAAACAAATTATAAAATGTTCAAACGTAACGTCCGCTTCGCGTCGAATCTCTAGGATTTGCCAATTTTGACTTATGGCCTTATTCGTAAAAAAATAAAGTAGATTTAAAAAGTTTTATAAAGTGAAATTTTCATAAAAATTATCGATTTATTAACCTTTTTAAGGTTTCTTTATTTTCTTGGGATTTGGTTCGTAATGAATAAGCCATAATATCGATATCTGCATATTTTGAAATTAAAAGTAGTGCTAGGATAAAATGTGTGAACCACAATAAATGTGAACAACGTCGGTTAAGCTGTCGATTTTGGAAGCAAAGGTGGGCTTTGCACTTCAGGCAGCTGACGTTTAGATAACCAAGCGATATTGAAAGCAAATGCGAGTCAACCCGCAACTCAATTAATTCAACTCTCTTGGGACAACGCGCCATGGCGAAACTGCGACGTTAGATAAAACGAACATGGCCGTTCAAAAAACCAGATTGGCTTTTCTAATACATATGCATATATATATATATATAAATAAATTGGGATGAGCGCGCGCACACCACGCACGCATGTTCGCCGCTAGTTGTGTTGGAATGTACGTCGTTATGGCAACGGCCAATGGCCGGCGGCTCAATATGGCAGACAACCAGCACGCTCTATCTGGCTGTATGTGTGCGTTTGAATTGGTGTGCGTGCTAGTGGTGCGAAGGGGCCTTTGAATGTGAGAGAATAATTCGGAGAATGTGTTAGTGAATGGCGCTGAGCGAAAGGGAAATTTCCTTCACGTATCTATGGATTGCTAAGTAGATAGTGTCATTCTTTCTAACAAAAGCAGTTCGTAAAAAGATCCCTGGTGCGTATAGGTAGCTAAAGGACCTACAGTGCTAACTTGTGGAAATGTGGTAAAACAAGCAGCTTGCACAGCTTTCTGCCAGGGGGCGCTGCGGCGTGAAGAAAAGGTGTGTGTCTACGATAAAGTTAGGGTCAATTTTTTAGTTGAAAAAGCCACAATAAAGCATGGGCATATACATACAAATATTCATAGGAAGATACATGTGTATGTACGTATGTAAATAAATATACATAGCCATAGAAAGGGCAAGCACGCTTAAATCAGACTGTGGTTTAAACTTAGTTTTAACGCTCTCTCTAGCTGGTTTGAACTAAAATTATCCAATCAAGCCAACAGTTAAATATTTTAAACTGCCATTGAAAAACTGGTCCATTGAAAACGACATACATATGCTCATTGGTTAAACGTACATATGTATGTATGTATATACATTTACACGTATGAACCGAATGAATATAAATACATATGTACATATGCATATTTGTACATACATATGTAGGGTATTAAATTTCATATATCGTCGTTTAAAGTACAAAACCACGTATCGTAATTCTGCAAAACCGCGTAACTGACATTGGCTGCCAAAATTTGGATTTGCTCATACAAGCTCTTTGCTCAATGCTTATCCATTCGTCCTGAAATATACTAGCCAGAAATGCGATTGCTTTATAGAAAGAGAACCATTTTGAAATATGAGCGTTTTACGCTCTAGAAAATAATTTCTACAAGTTCAATTACGCGGTTTTGCATTTTTGCTGATACGCGGTTTTGCATTTTGTTGAAACGCGGTTTTGCACTTTAAACGACGATATGTATCTATGTATATATGTACATACATATCTTATTGATTTAGTACATATTGAAAATTAGAAATGTGAAATGAAATACTGACATACATATGTATGTAGATATGTACAGATGTATGTAGATATGTATGTATGTATATAAATATGTAACAGCTACAAATAAATTTGCAATTCAAAAGCTTTTTCAACTATTGCTTGCAGCTCTTAAAGCTTTGATTAGGGCGTAGCAAAGGTTTGCAGACAAAACATCTGAACTCATGACACATCAGTAGATACATTCCTACATGCATGTGTATCTACACACTATGCATGAATGTGTTACACATTTATGTATGAATATTTACGTACATAGCTTTATCTTTACATAAGTAATACATAGGCTAGAATTCTAGTTACACAAGCATGTACATTCGTATCCATGTAGTTGTAATCGTACCCAGATATATTTATGTAGGACGAAGCGAGCTGTATGCTACTAATTTTTTTACTTGGATATATGTATACAAATATGTATATGTTTATAAATAATTGGCGCACCCAAGGGGGGTTTTGGGGTTCAGTTCCACACAAGAACAAGGAAGTTAGTACAAATATATTTTTGTAAGAGGTAATTTGCCTGAGTGGCGTTTTACAAAAGCTGGTAAATTCTGTACGTTATGTGGATGCGGTTGCTGCGGCGGTTACAAAGGACTTGCTAACCGCGTGATCTGCGAGGAGGGGCCGTCCCGTACCATCGCTTACAATGTTTGTAATTCAAATACTAAAATACGAATTCGAAGATATAATTCGTGATGAAACGTTACCATATTGAATTTGAATTTAACAACATATGAAATTAATTTAGATGAAGTAAATTTCACATAGCTCAACAGTTTTCAGACCCAAAAACTAAACTATCTATTCCCTATTAAATTTTTTGCGCTGCATACAAATCCGGTCATTCTAGCTTAAAATTGTGAAAGTGGCCTTTCTTGGCAAATTTCAACGGCTTATATAAGTCCAGAAAATATTTTTTTAAGTCTACTGTTAGATTTAAAAAATCGTCGACGCTAAAAATTCATATATTAGTGACGACAATATTTACTGCAAGTCCCGAAATCAATGCTTTAAATTCTAACTCTATAGTAAAAATATATCTACTTGTACATCCGTATTATCAAAACGCATTAAACCGAAAGGAATAATAAATACATACGTACCTTTTTTCTCCAAAGATTCGATGTGATGCTCAAAAATATTTAAATTTAAAATATATATATTTTAAAACTATCGAGTGAACCAAAACTGGCGACGAATGGCAATAGGATCGTATCGAAATCCGTGTCCCCGCGACAGCAACTGGAATAAATATCTGTTCAGATTTCTAAGGCGATAGAAATATATACTTTTTTGCTGGCGAAAGCAGATCGGTCCATGAGAAAACAGTTATAATTGTGGCAATTCTCACGAATCAATCAATAAATAAAAATATTGCATTAATCCACGATACTTTAATAAAATACTAACCAGAAGTATCGTGGATCCGTAAAAAATATTGCAATAAAATTCCTACGATTTTAAGTGTAGATTTTAAGGCGAATTTCAAATTGGCTACAGCGCTCCCTTTGATTGAGTTCATTGACACCAAATTAAACTGAAAACTTCACAGCAGCCGCACCGAATCGATAACACAAACAAAAATTATAGCTGAAGCTGTATTTCAAAGATATATGTTTATATGAAAAAAAAATAATAAAAAACTTCTAAACTTGGTTTCAACATTTTAATAAATAAATCCCATAGTTGTCCTACTTCTGTCACTGCATTCGTCTCAATCTCTCGTAGTTTAATTTTATGAAGGTTTCACTTCTACCGGGTGCGCACTGCACAATTGTGTTTTTTACTTTCGAACCTTGAGCGCATCTTTTGTATATAGAGTTTTTTCTGAAAAAACTGTGTGCATTCTTTGTTAATTGTACGCGAAAAAAATGCAAGTTATGACACTTTAAAAAGCGCATTTATTTATTACATCCTGTATAAAGTCATTTGTTCTACATATAACCACAACAACACATAATTGTGAAAACGACAACTTAATAACAAAAGCGTCTTCTATCAATCAGCCAATAATAGTGGTTTTAATTAAATTTATTAGCTGTGCATTTATTCTTTTTCTTTTTGGGGTAAACTACTTCTAAGCTGAAGACTGTTCAAGTAAGTATATATGAACCATATATATGAACCATATTTTCTTTAACCAAAGTGTGAAGCTATGTTTTCCTCTTTGATTGTATCCGTTTCAAAAATCATTGTGTAACTTTCATTCATTCAAGTGGTTGTACTTAACGGGAAGCTTAAAATATCAACATTATAAATGATTCCGATTTTAAGAATACTATCACCATTACATGAAATAACTTTTAATTTAATTTTTTTCATATCAAGATATGTATCAAGATTTTACTTAGTGGTCTTAATACTCTACACTTGACTGTACATTAGGGTGGTCTAAGCACAGTAAAGCCGGAATTGTAATGCTCTCACCTCCTAGGATTATTCTATATCGAAAAAAGTACTTCCATATTTTTTATTTTTAAATCAAAAAATATTTGGAGGTCGCTCAAAGCGCTTAAAGTTTTCCATGTATTTTTATATGGAAAAAAACAACTTTTCGTAGAAATGGTATAGAATTCTT
Source organism: Rhagoletis pomonella (assembly GCF_013731165.1). Classification (NCBI taxonomy): domain Eukaryota; kingdom Metazoa; phylum Arthropoda; class Insecta; order Diptera; family Tephritidae; genus Rhagoletis; species Rhagoletis pomonella. Next base: position 82,272,852 of record NW_023458558.1, on the reverse strand, counting down.
GAAAATCAATATTTTTCGATCGGAAAACTCTGGTTCTCTCCCGAAGACTTTCAATAAAAATACTCAATTATTTATTTAACCATTTTAAATACTAACGATTTTTTATTTTTCCCCATTTTGCATTTTTCGGGGTTTTTGTGGATTTTTGGCGGACCTATAAATTATAGTTACGATGAAAAAATGGTCAAATAAACAATTGGATATTATTACTGGGAATCTTCTACAAATATTCCTCAAATATTGGCCGTGTGCGTCCCTGATGTACATAAATATGCACATATATGCCAGTCATTTATGTGTCTAAAAAGTATGCATTTGGTATATACTATCGAAATACATTCGCATTCCCCAAAGTTTTTCGGCGGTAAACTTGGCATTCTTTCGTATGCATACACTCAGAAAAAAGTCAGGCAAATATATTCCTCTCAACACATGATTTGGTAACTATAAACAAATAATGTAACTATAACCAAATCATGTGTTGAGAAAAACATATTTAGTTGACGTAACTAAACTCTTTTCTCAGTGTATGAATGCAGGCGTGTGTATGTATGTATATATGTATATGCATATGTACAAATATATTTATGTGTAAGTGAAAAGTTGTGCCGATATTTGTACGTTTAATATTTGTGGGGACGTGGTACGTCTCCAAATCGATAAAGGCGTTTCTACCCGGCTGCTACTAAACTGTATAAATTTATTTCATTTTGTAAAGATTGTGATGCAGAAAATTTTATTGCACTACTTCTGAGGATTGCCGTTAACTGTTTGCATAGAGGTGGTTCTCTAAGCCATCAACGTCACATTTTATTACATTTTATTAGCGCTGAACTATTTCACTGTATAAACATGCAAACAATACGGGAAGGAATCGTAAGACTACGAATTAATAGTGGTTAGGGCAAATGTTAATGCGCATCTCCATTTTCAGGGGAATTTAACGTTTGGTAAACAGTTGTAATACATACATAAGTACACAGGGAACACGTTCTTCAAAGCTGCATAAAATAACCCAAAACTTACCATTTTTGATACAATGCACTAAAAATACTCACTGCTCATATACTCACCTTCCAGAAAAATGTTTATAATAAGCAAAGTTTTTATAATAATAATACCATTATCATACTTATGACTAACAGGAGCTTAGAAATAGTTTTGGCATTTCGGGCAGTTTTGATTTAATACCATGCTCTGACCGACAACGAAAACACTTTGAAAACGAGTTTTGGGATTGTGGGATGATGGCTGTTCACACCGGCTGTTAGTGTTTTCGTTGACATTTCTTACATCCTTGCTTACAGTTTACTACAAAAAAAAAAAAACCAAATACTTTTCTTTCGTTTTATTCTCATTAACAACCTTTTTCTTTTATTCTTATTTTAATTTGGTCTGCCAATTAACAATAAATCCGAACTGGCGTATTAAAGATGATAAAATATGATTTCCACTTCGATAAATATATCCAAAAAAACTAGTTCAGATATCAATTAGAATGAGTGGAACGTGAGTTTTCAAGTAGTTTTCAGCGAAAAGTGGTTTTCGTTTGACAGATTTTACATGGACGAAAACATAAGCTTTAGGTCGAAATCAAATTTTAGCAACGAGAAAATGTTTTCAATGTCGGTCAGAACATGGTATAATTCACTTTTGAAGATCATGATTCATGATTGACAAATAAAAAGTAAATCCCCTGGGTTTTGAAATCTAAAGAACTGTGCATACATATGTATACGTATATTTGTATACATGAGGTATTCTTCCCGAAGGTTACCACCCCTTCCCATTTTTCTTGGGCTTAACCAGTGGCGGATCCAGAATTTTCTGATGGGGGGATGGGGGTTTGCGGGAAATTTTGCCCCTTATTCTAATTACCTTAAACGAGCAATTTTTGTGTATATGTATATGTATCCATAAGTTTGTCGGCAACGGCTCTAACTTAGCAAAATGAAAAATCGTTTAAAAAAGACTTTCGAAGTTGTATTTCTTCCAATTGTCAAAAACTTTTTATTTGTCACGGGGAAAATACCCTAAAAATTATTTGTATCGTGGGAATATCTATAGAAATTATCAGGGTTTGAAAAACTGTTAGCACAGCGACAACAGCCAAGCATTTGCTTTTTTTTATCAATTGTTGTTGCTTTGCTAGCCGAAAATTACAAGTACCAGATGAAAATCTTGCAGAAGCAATGAGCTTAGCCGACGACGCTTTAAAGGAATTTGAAGAAATGCGACAAGAAGCAGAAAAAACTTTCATTTGCTTTTCGAACACGTAGAAGAAGTATGCACCAACCTAGATACAGAAATCAAAGTACTGCGATACAGCAGTCGCAAGTAGCTAATACAACGTCTTTTGGGAATGTTTTTAAGATCTTACGAATATTGGCACTTTTTCCCGTTTCAATAGCCACACCTGAACGAAGCTTTTCATGCCTGAAGAGAATTAAAACCTACTTGAGAAATACAACATGTCAAGAAAGACTCAACAGTCTAGCATCTATGAATATTCACAAAGATATAAATTTTTCAGTTGACGAAGTTCTAGAAGAATTTTTCAAAAAACCACGAAAAATTTTAGAATTCTTCGATTCATTGATTTATAAGTAAAAAGAAAAATTTAATGTGTTTAAAATTACCAAAATGTTTTATAAATAAAGCAAAAAATTTAATATATGATTTTAAAAATTCGTGTTTGAAACTTTATTACGCAAACTTTCTTCTAAAGAGCCTTTTTTCTAGACCCATATTAGTGAAATATTATTCTTTGACTTGAGGGGGGGTTTACCCCCCGTGTATCTGCCACTGGACTTAACAAATTAGAAAAAGTATGCAAAATTGATAAAAAACATTATATTTACAGTAGGGGCATATTCAAAGTCATCTTTTTGAAAGACATGAGGTTAACCTTCCTAACAAAGAAGAAGGTTTGAAAATCTTCCTAGAGTCATCGAAAGAGAGTACTTCAGCGCCGGATTAAGGGCAGGGCCGACGGCGCCGCGGCCCAGGGCTCCCGTATTTAGGGGGCCCCAAATGTGATGACGAAGAAATAAAAATATAATTTTTCGGTGATTACAATAAAGCTCGCTAGGTATTAAGAAGATTTGTCAGCGTCATCCATACATCTTGCCAGTCGAGAAACTAGCCTGTACTACGTTCAAAAAGATTGGGTTCCACGTACGTCATTTGTAGTTGGTGAAGAGAGCAGTATAAATATCCTCTAGTAAATCCAGCGGACATTATTTTACCACCGCTGCATATTTAACTAGGTTTAATAAAGCAATATGTGAAAACACTTGACAAAAATGGTTCAACATTCAAATATCTTGATAAATTTTTCCCACGAATAACTTACGCGAAATTGAAAGAAGGTACAAGGGTATTTTTACATGATTTCAAACGAAATTAAATTATATTTTTAACAGGTATTTTTGTCGGTCCAGAAATATGGGCAATTTTTTACAACAAATGACGTCTTTAGAAAAAGAGCACGGACAAGTTTTTCTTTTCTGTGTGAAAATTTTCTTGGAAACAAAAGCAGTGAACATTCTGAAGACATAGTACTTTAGTGACATGCTGTCTGATTACCACGCAATATGTCCATTAAATAGCACCATCTGCATGCTCATTTGAATATGTTTTCATCAATTTTAAAGATAGAACAGCGTTACTCTTAAAAGATATACTAGCAGCGACGTATATTAAAAACAAACAATACGAAAACATTTATAGGAAAAAAGGAAAACACAGATATATTTATTATCACTAAACAAAGCATTACTAAGCCATTTTTATTCGATTTTAATTTACCTATGGTTTTGGAAAACTGATAGGTACTTTTTATAAAGATCAAATAATTTTGTTTATTGCCTCACGATCAAATAAGAGCGCGAAGAAAATGAAAGTTTTTTGAAAAATTTACTAAGCCCTTCTCCAGCCGATTTTCAAACTTTCTTCTTTGTTAGAAAGATAAAACCCATGTATTTTAAAAAGAAAACAAAATTTAAATTCGATCAAAAAACCACAAAGTTATAACTTCTTGAAGCTGTAACTTGAGGAATACTAAAGTTTTATTATATTTGTTAGTAAAAAACCAATAAACGAAGTGATGGGGAAAAACTATAAGTAATGTCGTGTCCTATGGGCTATAGCAAAACATAATTTCTATGTGAGAACCCCGGCATATTTTTTTGTTTACTTTTGTATCACTGTGAAAGTATTACAAAAATATTGAGGGATTCACAAGACGTGTTAACCATCGTAAAATCTTTAGCTTAACATTTTTTCAATGTAAAGTAATGATTAAAATGGTTTTAGAAGATTTATAACTACACCGAAATGTTTTTAAACGTTTTGAAAATATATTATTAGCTCCTTCTAAAATATTTTAACCGTTATTTTGCATAAACAAATTTTAAGTTTAAGTTTTTACTATTTCTATTTTTACTATTTCTAAAAACACACAAAAAAATTTCGAGCGACTCTCATATAAAGACTGAGGTGATGTGTACGGCAATACGATCGGATGTTCCAAGTAAACGATCGATACTAAATTAAACTGGTTTCTGAATATAATATACATATATATGTTTCAATGGTGTTCTTCAGGTATAAAAGAACATAGTCGCTCTCTTTTTGCTTCGCTTTTCATTTTAATGTACCAGACCTTCTCGGAATTCACAAGTATACCACGGTGTCTGGGAACAACAAAAAAGTTTGTCTGACATGTAGCTAAAAATTCGATGTGGGGATCTCTTCATAATAACCTTAGATGCTAGAAAGTGACCATCTTAAAATCCGATCTGATCCTTTTCTGAAGAAATGTTAAAGAGAATATTTTCATTCCAATTTTTTCGAAAACTAAGTAGATTTCTCTTAAATACAGCATGAAGTACCCAGCCAGCAGAGAAACGTACTTTTTGCGGAAAGCGCAGTTTTCGTACATTTTTCGTTTCCGGAAATGTTCAGAAAACGATTTTCATATTTGTTCATTTTTCGTATCCGAAAAATGTCATCATCTCATTTCAAAACAATAATTTTAAAATATTTGTTCAAACTGAGCATTTCAAAACATGTATACATATTCGGCAGTAGCTGAGTGTGCAGAGAAGTGTGCTACTATTTGTTAGCTTTCAGGAGGTCCCAGGTTCGAATTCCGTCTGAAGCAACACATTAAAATAAGTTATTCAAATTGAAATAATTGCTGAATCTTAAATTTGTTTTTGTTTGGTTTCCTGTAACTATGAAAAAGTTTCTGTGAAGTTCATAACGAAATCGTTCTCGACGAAAAATTGTATCAGAAAAATTTCAGGAAAACAGCCGAAAGCGCATCCGTTTTACAACCATTTTCGATAGTTTTCTGCACATACGTTTCGGATGAACACTTTAGTGGGAGAATTGATCTGAAAAACGTCCGAAAACGGAATGGGAAAACGGATGAAACATCAGGTTTTTATACGAAATTGTTTCCATTTTCGGATACGTTTCCGGATATTTTGCTGGCTGGGTATGTATACATTTTCTATGTATTCGTTTATTATCTTTTACATCTTTCACTTTTTACGAATAGAAAGAGTGAGTAATAGATTGATTTTTCGCTTTTCCCAAAATTTTAAAAACTTGGGAAACGACCGATATCTGGTAGAAGATATGTATACCCGGTATCAAGATTATGAATCGAAAATTTTGTTCTGTATTCAGCATCGACAAGATTAAGCAGTGATGCCGTAATGCGGCCGAGCTAGACGACTCTAATAACGACGATGACCCGAATCAAATCGCGGACGATTTGGTGTCAGGAAAAGCCGAATTTCAGCCGACATGGCGGCCCTGCCTGAAATATGTACCCCTGAGTATGAGGCAACGCAAGAGACGAGCGAGAAAATAAAGAGTCGTTCGTGTGATCCTATCGAGTAAACATCGTGTGCAAATCGTTCTCCTCATTGAATACATTCCGTTTAATTATAAGGCTTTTTTAATATTAATTAAAAATTAATAATAATATTAATTAATATAATTACTTCAGTAAACTGACAAGTCGTATTTTATTTCCAAAGGAAAGAGATCGATATCCTGGCTAAGTACCCTGATAAAATATGATTTACAAAAAAGTATTTATTTAGACCATTAAATGTCGGAATATTAACGTAATGCCAGATTTTGCCAATTAACTTTATCTGAGACATCTCCAGAAATATGGTGGAAAGGAATTTGTGGTCATTTAGCACGCACAGCTTCATTCACTCAAAAAAAAGGAACCGATTGTCAACTGAAAAAGCAGGAAAGTATCATATATATTATGCAACTGAAATTCGTTTTATAAAAATAGTTTATCACGTTCAGCAGAAAGCACGCTCTCAACTCATGATCTTCGTAGTTCACAAGAAGTTGCTGAAGATGACATTCCTTCAACTTCAACAGGAATCGTGCACTTTACTGATTATGAATTTTTTTCGGATTCTGATAGCGAGAGTAATTATGTCTAAATTCATGTTTTATATAATTTGTAATTAAAAACAAAGTTCGGTTTTTGAGTTTACTTTAAATTTTCTTTGTTATGATTTATACCCACAATTTGGGTAAATACCAAAGTACTTGGGTAAATATATGGGTACAGTGGAGTTCTCAGAATGCCCATAGATGAGTTCAATCGGTTTTGATATTTTTTCAAATGAAGCTGTCTATAGTTTATTTAAATTTGGTTTGATTTTGTTCGGTGGTAAAAAATCTGCAAATGACTTTCAGTTTTTAATGTAATGTTAATGTAGTCGCATTCCGATGGGTTAATGCGGGCATTGCGAATAATTGTGAGTAACGGTACAGCGAATAGAGGCATGGTATGAAAGCCTTACATAGGGCGCGCAAACCGCTTTACATTTTGCTTCTAATTTAAAACAGAAATAGTAAACACAACTGCTATGTACAAAATATTTTTGTACGACGCATACGATAATTTGGCCCCAGAGAAAAGAATGCACTGTAACATTCTATAAAATATACAGTAAGATTTTACCAGCTGATCACTGTGGTATGTGGAAAAACTTTGCATCATAAAATCAATTTCTAATAAATGTCACATACGATAATTTAGCGCACATAGGGGTCCACATAGCATTCAGATTGTAAGTATACATATTTGAATATGAAAAATTATATGAATGGCTTTATATATTTTTGTACGTATATATATATACACACATCCTGCAGAAAAATTATCAATTGTAAAAAACTCAATTTTAGTTAGCTTTTTGGCGGTATTTCGATAAATACCTCACTTTCTATTAGCTATGACAAAACCGACTTAAAGTTAGTTGTAAAGTCGTGCAGAAGTTATGCAGACACAATCGGAAGTTTGTTTTCTTTACAAGTTTCTATTGAAAAATCCTCACATAAAAACTACTTTGAATAAATTTTTTTTGCACATCACAAATTCTTTTTCGAATTCAGGACAAATGAAATGAAGTTCGAAATTTTGTATTATCATTTTGATGCTATGTCTGACGGAATACCAATATAGGACCACCTACTGCAGAATATGTAAACTAATAAACAAATATGCGATGTTCAATATAAATTAAATGAATAAATATGTATAAAAAACAAAAACAAATAAAAAACTAACAAAATGGGTTTTATTGATATTTTATGTCTAAAAGTAGTTAGTTACAAGTTAGTTGGCATGTGATGCAGAGGTATCAAGTTCCGACGTTTTTGCGCTCCACAAAAGTTAGCTTTTTTCGAACAAAATGTATAGTGTTCGCGTAAACAGACTAAAGTTAGGTATAAGCTAACGTCACTCCCTGCAGGGTAAATATATATGTATATTATGGTCGGAATTTTAATGCTTTCACCCCCTAGGATTTTTCTATATGGAAAAAATTATACTTATGTTCTTTTATTTCACATTCAAAGATTCTTTAGAGGTCGCTCAAAGCGCTCAAAGTTTTCCATGTACATTATATGGGAAAAGAACAATTTTTCCTAGATTGTTATAGAATCCGATAACAATACCCAATTGCTTATTTAAGCAGTTTCTATTGTTAACTATTGTTTATAAAACTCCTAAAAACTCAAAGAATGGAAAGGGGGACCCATAAACGTATCGAAAAATGTTATAATAAACAATTGGGCATTAGCAGTCTCTTGAAGAGAAACGAAGTTCATTTTGAAGAATTCTATACCTATCATTTTTACGAAAATTTGTTTTTTCTCATATGGGTGTTTCCATCGTAAGGTCTACCGCGACAAAAAAAAATTAAAGGCATATATCTAAATAAAATGGTCTTGCTAGGTGGATATTTTCAAAAACCGGATTATGGTCCGATTTGGTTCGAAACAACAACTATAATTACTTCAAATCCTACTAAAACAAGTTTCATGAAAATAGCCAGCCACAATTCGCAGAGTTTTGGGTTGTAAGAAAAGCAAAAATCAACTACCATTTTTTGTCACGTAACGATAGTCTATGTAATTGCTTATATTTAAGGACCATACGAGTCGGTTGTTTTCATTTTTCGGCTAAATATAGAGCTAATTATTTGCTATACAAGGGTCCAAAAAGAGTAAAACAAAATAAATGTTTTTCCTTATGTTTATCTCATTGAAACGTACGACTGTCACGTATGGAATTACTCATTTAAAATATATATCTACATGGAAACCTTTGAGCGACCTCTGAAAATTTTTTGATTTAAAAAAAACGAGGATTAAATTTGTCCACCCTAATATACACGCATATATGTACATATGTAGGTACCCATATACACATACATACATGCAAGCTTATGATAATGCATGTATAAACTATTTGCTTTTTTGGTTAAATACCTCCAGTTTAAGCAAACGCTTGGCTGTGAATTTATTTTTAATTTCAGTTTCAAATAAAGTTCATAATTTATTACGGCACCATTGCCGACAGCTCAGCAAAACGTAATCTTGCAATTCGACCGGTAACAAGTGCCTTTACGATCAGTTTTAACTTGAATTCTATCCCAGCAAAAAAATCGGTAATCGCTTTTAGTGGTAACATGTTCTAGAACGCAATTCCTTATAATGACTTCTAAATTTTTCACTTCTTTTAGGCATTGCCGGTAATGCATATTAGGATGGCCCTGAATATTTTATCTTTTTCGCTTCTTTGAGCTAAAAAATAGAACGAATATCCAAAAATTCTTTTGCTACCATTACTTTCTGTGGAAATTTCCATTGTATAAATATCGTGTTTTGCTTTGTTTAATTTACAGCGAAGTTGAAGTCAGTCAATGAAAAGGAAGTACCTAGCAGAGGAAGTACATTTTCGAATTAAATTAAATATGTGTACATGCACCGATTTTCTAGTAAGACATAAATATGTATATATAAAAACTGATTTATAAAAATTTTAATTTCAAATGAAATCGAAGATAGTTAAATGTCAGAGGGTTAATTTTAATCTTTTAAGACAATCTGTATTTTCTGTTTTCAGTTTAATATAGTATATACCAGTGGTGGATACTAGAGCTCTAGATACCCGGGTATCGAGCAATGCGAACAAAATCGAGAGCTCTAGTGGATACATTCGAAAAAGCAAAATTTCGGATAAAATATATTACCTCAAACGAGAAATTTGACAAAAAAAAAATGTTAAAGATTTTTTTTTTTTTTTTAATTTCAATCGTAACCATTTTTTCGGCTTGTACAAGATTATTTATAGAATAAGAAATCGTGTAAAACTCTTCGTCAACGTGAAAAATTCAAACAATGGGTATGTAGATATTATCAGGCCGATTCTGAACAGGAACTCCCTGGGAGTTTTCCGTCTTTTCCCTTTCCTCCTATTATGAATAAAAATTCCCTGCGGATTTTTTATATTAAATGGCCGAGTTGAGCTGTCAAAAAAGTATCAGTAAACAGCTCTTGCGAAGTTTGAATATTCTCCTTCCAAATTTTCGGCGAAAGTGCTACTTCCTGGAAGTTAATTATTGGAGGATTTCTTTCACGGCAGAAACAAATTCCCGGAGAACAAACTCCCTGGGAGTATTCAGAATTGGGCTGTATGAACGTATGTATGTCAAATCGAACTTTTTGTTACTACCTTTTGTCTATTTTCGCGGTGCACATATGTAGGAAATTTCACTTTCAACTGTGTAACCAGACATTTGTATGCGGCTAAAAATATTAATGATATGAAATATATAATAAAATTAAAAAGTTAAATTAAAAATTAAAAATTTAAAATTTACTTCTCCAAGCGCCCTCGCTTGACTTGAATCGTGCTAACGAAGCAGTCAACGGCACTGTGAATATTCTTCGAAATTATAAAGAAAATGCTGACACACATTTTTCTTATATATTTTCAAAAGTTACTGATATCGCTAAGGAATTGGATTTTGACATTGTCCTTCCTCGGAGAGGGAATATACAAAATTTTCGGGCTAATTATCGTGTGTCCTACGCTGAAGATTATTATCGAAAGGCAATATTTATACCGCTATTGGATAATATTTTGCTCGCTCTCCGAGAAAGATTGCCGAAAGAGACATTAAATATTTTTGATTTGACCTTATTACTTCCATCTAAAATTGGGGAGTATAATACGCCTGATGAAAAAAATAATGCTGTCGAACGCGTAAAATCGCTTGGAAAACGATACGAACTTTTCTTAGAAAAGACGGTATCAATTTGGAAGGAGAGCATAAAGTATGGTTGGAACGATGGACAAATAAGGAAAGCGAAAAGCCATTCCCAAAATCAGCAGAAGAAGTTCTTGGTAAATGCGACGAATATGCTTTCCATTGATTAACAAACTTCTCCGCATTCTGGTCACACTTCCAGCTACTTCCGAAAGAAGTTATTCAACCCTTCGCCAGTTAAAAACATGGTTGCATAGTAGCATGAATGAAGAAAGACTGATAGGTCCAGCACTTTTACACGCCCTCTTAGATATTAAAATTGACACTGAAAGGATAACAAAAAGAAAAAAGGAAAAGGAACGCGCAAAATTGAATTTGCAATTTAAATTAATACAATAAAAATTCTGAGTAAGTTGTTAAGTTACTTAATTACATCCTTCATTTTACCAACATTGTAAACAAGAAATAAGTATTTATATGTATATATTGCATTAAGGTATAACTTTACATCTTGTGTTTTTTTTTTTTAATAGACCTTGCACCAAATTCAAAAAATGAAAAGTAATATCATATCATAAAACACTTTACTTCACACTTCATAAAAAATAAAATACTCGAACCTATATTTGCATGAAAAATAAATTAGGGCTAGATGCCTGTAATTTAACGTTATTTGACAAGTTGATCCCAATCGTATTTTTTGCTGGGATAGCGTATCAACAGGTCTACAAACGAGTTTCATGTATTCAAAGGATATTTGATATGCAAGAACAGTCGAAGTGCTCCCATGCGCCAAACGCGAACTGTGTAAGTAAGTGGCTGATTAGTTAATAGAATCGGCGCACAGGGTGACTTTTGAGCGCTCTATGCGGATCAATAGTAGTGAAAGTGGTTTAGAAATCAAAGCTTTAAAGGAAAAATCTTCCCAATGAGCCAGAATTACCCTTTTCTTAAAAAAAAATAGGTCAAAATTAGTGTTCTGCGAAAAAAGCGTGCAAAAACTACCAAATTTCTTAAAAAAAAATAATCTTGGTCTATAATATTACAGAAATTCTGCTTTAAAAACGTTAAAATATAGCTTTAAGGGAGACTTGAGATACATATCTATCATTTCTAAAACTAAAGACCTTGAATAGCACTAAAACCTACTTGTTGTTTGAATTATATAAAATTGTGTAAAGGATTCACAGCCTCAAGAAATCTTAAAAAAAAAATCAATAAATCATGCATTTTTTAAATTGAGGGATTTACATTTTGTTATTCGTTTTTAAACACTAAACAATTTTTTTTTTAAGCACTGTATTTTTTACCATTTTTTTTAAGTGCAAAAAGTAATTGCGGATTTATAGCAATATTTTTCCTTGAATGGTAATTATATTAGCTTTAAAAACCACTTTGATTGACATCAGAATGTCACTTCTATCGATAGCACTAGCATTAATTCGCATGGAGTATTCAAAAAGCACACCAACCGCAGCCGTACAAAAAGATCCCAATCCTCCGATCGATTCCTTATACTTATTTATATCAGGTCGATGAGAAGTTTCTTGTTTAACCAAGATTCAGAGTCGTTTGCGAAATTTTTCGGGTGTTACCCAAATGGTTTTAGGAACGTTCCGATGCTGGTTTATGGGCCTGGTATTTCTTTAAGCAAAAGCATTCCAAGCCAATATCTGTAAAGCGTAGTCCGTGTTTAGTGTTGTGGGTCGTCAAAGTTTGAGGGCAATTAACCGAGGCTGGTTTATGTTTTCCATTGCATATGTTTTTTACCTTACGGTTCCCAAACCCAGTGTACTTACAACCCTTTGCTGGGAGAGTTTTGTAAAACGCTCATTTATGTACCTATATAGCGAACCAATGATTTATACTGGCGTCAGCTGGTAGCCAGATGCTGCTGAATTTAGTGAGCCCTTAAGCCGAATAATTCATACTTAGCCCACCGAGGCCTCCAATTTTTCTGCTGGAGTAACTAAAACCACGATATGATTGAGAAAAAAATAATTGAAGAGTTTGCTGAAAATCCTAGGCATTTGTTACTATCATAAAAATACAAAAAAAAAATATTGGGACATTAACCTTTTGCCCATCGAACGCATTAGATCCTGACTATGCTCTTCATTACTATATTATAATTCTCAATAGTTGAGCCTTTTCAAAAAAGTATCTTCTGGTATCCTGAGTGTTCTCATTTGTTTTATACTTGATTTCATTTATTTTTATAATTACAGATATCACGGAAGATTAAATGCTATTGCACGTTTCAACTGTATGTATTTTAAATAAATTCGACCCTGAAATAAGCCTTTCTTGTAAGTATATTTGTATATACATATGTATAAACAGTGAAGCGTAATTTTAAATTAATTAAAAATGACTTAAATCTGTAATGATTTTGAGTGAAAAAAGTAAAGTAAAACCCTTCTAATTCAACAGCAATGGTCAAGGTAAAAAAATAATTTCAAACTATTCAAGTCATTTTTTAGCCAATTTGAATGTTGCCTCAGCTAACACGAGTACATACTTAGGTACATATTTAAATACATACATACATACGTACCTATTGAAAACATAAGAAAGCCACAAATCTTTTAACAATACATCTGTTATTCCATTTGCATAAATATCAAAATATTCATCTAACAGTCTCATGGTGAGGAAAATTTATGGCGCTACAAATTAAAAGTAAGACAACGCGCCAATACCAAAAGTGGCAAGCTCAGTGATGAAATATAATCGAAGAAAACAAAAGAACAACAAGTAATATTTAAAATGAGAAAGTGTATCGTATGTGAGTATAGGCGAAAAATATATGTAATTTGAATAACCGCATAAAGTATTTTAAATGTCATTCGAAACCAGAGTTACTTGAACCGTTGTTCTTTACATTAAAAAGTCTGTTAACGTTATATTTTAAACACATGAATATGTATATGTATACATGTACATAAGTATGTAATACATATGTGCGTATGTCTGATTTCAGCGATGACTGAATTGTCGATGATACAAATATGAAATCTCAAGTATGAAATGTATTCATATTTTATAACCCACATCTAGACCCACACGTCCACATATCTGCATATACTTGTAGTATATGTACGTATAAACAAGCCTATGGACATATGTATGCAGAGGAACTCTTAAAAAAGGCTAGTAGCTGCGCCCGCTACGAGCAAATTATCGACTACAATGAGGAAACAAAACATTGAGGCCATTTTCTGGTCCATTTTAAATGGATTTTCTTATTTCATTCGATGCCAGCCAGTACAACCACTGTCGGAACCGTTACAATTGTAAAAATAAAACAAAAATTAATACATACGCATACACTCCTTTATTAGTACAGTAGATATGTATTCAAGTAGATATTTGTATCTATGTACACATGAATGTACATTAATTTATATGTACACATCTATATGACGTAAGATGTACACTTGAACCCAGTTGTATCGATTTTCGACTGCAAGAGTTATCTACATACATATGTACATACCAACATACATATGTATGTACACTGAGAGCTCATATTTTACAAAAGAAAAAAATGAAACCAAATAATATACGGGCAAGTCGTTGCAGAATACAGGAAAATAAGCGTCAAATATGTTTATATGGGAGTTTTTTTTTTGTACAGAAAAACCAAAATTTAATTGATTTTAAAATGTGAGATTGACGTCGTAAAACTCGCTGTGATGACGATGCCGCCTTGTGGAGCACTTGAATCTGGTAGATAAGTTAATGTATGTATGTTTATGGGAGATATGTTTTGAAATTAATTCAAAAACAACCACTAAAACACTTGAAAAAACTGTAAATATGAAATAAAGTAATGTGATCAACTACATACAACGCCTATAATGGAATTGAGACTCATCTTTTATATGGTCTAATGCACTTGCACTTGGTTGTCATATCAAGAACTAGTAATTAACCAAGCCATGCATCACTTTCACTTGTATAACAGTAAATAGCGGATTTATATATATGTTGTATTGTGGAAGGATTTTTGGTAATTGTTTGTAAAATTTGGTTTGAAAGCATACTGCTTTCGGCGTTGTGCCATATTCAGTGTCATATTTTATAAGCGATGACGGAAAATCTTTTCAAAATATGTCATTCTCCAAGCTTGTCGGAAAGACCAACAACCAAAATGAAAGTATATGTATGTATTATATGAAGAAGAAATTCCTTAGTGCATATTTGAATAAAAGGCTTATTTGAAAATTTATTAAAACAATACTTAACTTGAGAAAGACAACTAATAAACATATAAATAGAAATTTAAAGATAATTAGAAATAGGGATGGAAGATAAGCATTAAATACCAATATTTTAATTTTTCTTTTTTCTATTATTTTTAACCTGTATAATGGGCGATGTCTGAATTTGGTATCCTCGCGAATCTATCACGGCTGTTTAAAATAACGCTGAGCAATACCGCCAGCTCCAACATAATTGGGAAAGACCTCTCCGAATAGTTTGATTTCTAGCAAAAGGTGACTTTTTGTGATATCTTTAATCTGATATTGGAGATCATATGAGCGGCAAAGCTGAACCGTTCGGGCACAATACAATTGCTGGTGTATGACGACATCGACATTAACGTTAAAAACAAGGGCTGTGTCTTTAATGCCTTCTCGGAATTAGATAGAGAAGCAAAGTGAATGGGTCTAGTGGAGAACGGGGAAAAAACGAAGCATTTCCTGTCATCAGACAAAGAGTCAGAGCATAAGCGTGGGTGCCAACCCACGTCACTGCTGACAGTTACAAGCAGTGCCCGGACTTTATCACTTTATTGATAGATCTACCAACTATTTAGCTGTATTTTATTTTCTACCATTTTTACCAACAAAGGCTAAAAATCTACCGATATTTTCCGGAAAGAAAGCAAAGAGATTTGAGTGAATGCAATGTATGCATATTTTATCGTCGAATATACCTAAAATATAAATGAAAAGTTAACTCTGACCATAACCAATTTAAAATCGAAATTGTGCCTCTATCAGCTGTTTATGTATGTAAATATTTTTCGTTTGCAATACGTTTGTGGTGCGAGACTGCAAACTTCAAGCACATCTAATTTTAATCAAAACCTTTTGAAGTGGAGATATGTAATTGTTTGAGCCCCTTTTTAAATTATTACAGGGCCTGAATCCGTGATGGAATCAAATTCAAGTCGAAAATCTTTTTGAGATCATTTAAATAGGATTTGCTAGCGAGCTCGCGTTTTCAATTAAAAATATATTTGGGGGCAAACAACTGTCATTTTAATTCATTCGATTCGAATCGAATTTAATTCCATCGCGGATGCTGTTATTCAGGCTCAGTGTTATGTATATGTTTTTGGGTGAATGTTTTATTGGCATGGAATACATTTTTTGTTATCTTATAAAAAAATACAGTTATCCCAAAGTTATAGCACGAGTACAGAAACAAAAATTACGCCAACTACACACAATTACAGTAAGAATTACAAAAATACATCATTTGGATATTAAGAACCACTGAGGCGAAAATCCAGCTACTCGGAAAACACCACCTTATATGAATTCGCCTTGATTTATCCTAAAGGGCAGTACGCAGCTCTCAAGAAAACGGTCAAGAAAAAAATATCCATTATTTCTTGTGGAATTTCGACATCTGATACTTGTGTGGAATTTTGACATCTGATACTTTACAGCCTGTTGCCTTACTCTTTCGTCAATAAATAATGGAACAGGCATATATTTCTGTTGCAAACTTGGATTTCCTAGTGCTCCTTTTTCACAAAAAAAAACTTTAGAAAACCGTAGTAAAAAGCGTAGAAAATTTCTTAAGAAATGCGTACTGCCTTAAGGAAATTTGGCATAAGAATCTTTCGTAGCCAAATTTTGTGCGTCATGTTATATGGCCTTGAATGAGTAAAAACTATCTAACACTGTTTCTTTTAAAAAAATCTACCAAGTTCTACCATTTTTTGTATGTAAAATCTACCAATATTATTTTACAAGCTCGAAAAACTTCGCTAACTTTGGAATCAGCCAATAATATTCTCAGCCCTGAAATCCAACGGAGAATCACTCTTGCCAATAAGTGCTACTTCCGACTGAGTATGAAATTGAAAACTAAAGTCCTCTCTCGCCGTACAAAAATCATACTCTACAAGTCACTCAAAATGTCTGTGATCGTGTATGGCGCGGAGACATGGGCAATGAAAACAACTCACAAGGCGGCTCTTGGAGCTTTTGAAAGAAATATTCTGGGAAAGATTTACGGATCTTTGAGCGTTGGTGATGGCGAATCAGGGCTGCCAAAATGGCACTTTTGAAAAATAGTAATATTTCAATATGTTTTGTGAAATCTTTTGCTTGAACTTCTTTTTTTTCAACTTAAATTTTCTAATTTCAATAGTTTTTACAACGGGTTTATCTTATTTTGGCATTGGGCTTTTGCTCTAGGAATGTGTTTCTAATTTTAATGCTAAATAGAAAAAAGTGTACCTTTTTGGCACTTTTATTTTTATATTTGGCACATTTTGGCATTTTCTTATCTTCAATATGGCACTTCACAGCTAAGGATAGTTGGCAGCCCTGTGGCGAATAGCGCTGATGATTTAACGAAGAGCTGTATGAGATATAGACATAGTGCAGCGAATTTAAACGCGTGGGTCACAATGTGGGTAACAGAGGAATAGGAAGACATTCTCTGCGATGGATAGACCAGATGGAGAAACACTTGGCTTCACTTGGCATTTCCAATTGGCGTCAGTTGGCACAGTTTTGGGCGTGCTGTTTTGGACTCGACCAAAGTCCCTTAGACGTTTACCGCGCTATTAAAAAATAATAATATAATGTAATCTGCGTCCTTTTGACAGTTTTAAACCCTGTATGGTCTAAAAAATTAAATTTGA
The DNA here is from genome assembly GCF_013731165.1 of Rhagoletis pomonella. NCBI lineage: Eukaryota > Metazoa > Arthropoda > Insecta > Diptera > Tephritidae > Rhagoletis > Rhagoletis pomonella. The sequence goes on along the minus strand of NW_023458558.1, from coordinate 82,255,347 downwards.
AAACAACGTATATGGTCTGATAGAAAAAATAAAACTAATAAAGTTACGATTTTTCTGGGGGCAGCTTGTCAAATGAGGTTAAAATAACTAAATATCTAACGCCATTCGCCGATGAATGACTTGTCAAAGTTCATCCAAATAGAGAGACCTTCGAATAATTTTTAGGTAGTATGAGACAAGCTATTTAGCAATAGAGCTTGGTAGGTTTGCTGCTAGGTTCATTTACTGGCTAGAGTCGCATGTCATATATATATTATATTATCTTGTAAAAAATTACAAGATAACAAATTGTTCATTGTCTTTATTAATGTAATACTAGAGTGCCAGTTACTGTCGAAATTCGACAGTTTTTCTAGTTTTAGAAGCCTTGGAGAGGTTTTCTAACTTAACACGTAGCAAAACTTATACGGTACAAATTAACTAACTGGAAAATCTTCTGCTAAAACGTAACTATTTTTATTTTTTTATCTGAGAAGGTCTTTGGAAGACTTCGGCAGGACTTGGAATTGACTCGATACATTCAAGTTTATCGATAAATTTCAATGATTTGATACATATCGATAGTTCGATGAATTTCAAGAACACTAAAATTCGATAACTCAACAAAATTCGTTAACTCGACCAATTTCTATAACTGTGAAATTCGATGGCTCGATAAATTTCGATAACTCAAAAATGTAAAAACTTTGGATATCTTTATAAAATTTTACTTTTGACATTTCCACATTTTTCGAAAACTATCTAAATATTTTGGTAACTCATTACACTCTGTTAGCACGATAAAATTTGATAAGCACTGATAAATCGATAAGCTTATATAACCTTGAAATTTCGATAAATCGATATAATTTGAAAATTCCATAAACTTCGCTTCGTTGAACCAACCAATTTCAGTAGATCAATATTTATCGATAACTCGGTAAGTTGAAAGAACTCCATGCATTACGACACCTCGATAAATTTCGTTAAGTCTATAAATAATGATAATTCAATAAATATCGATAACTTGATACATTTCTTTAACTTGACAAATTTCGTTAATCCCACACGTTTTTATAGCTCGATAACTATCCGTAAATAAAATATAAATTTCGACAACTCAGTAAACATTGATCAGTTTGAATAATTCGTTGCGATAACTTAATAAGCATGGATAAATTTCGATAATCATAAACTTCGATGATTCGATAAACTTCAGTAACCTTTATTGCTGATTTTATCGATTCCTATCGGAAAATTTCAGCTCTGTTAACCTAATTCTTATGTATTTCTCATTGTCTCCAATTTCGCCTTTATCTCAATTTTCGTCTTTATCTTCACTTTTGCCTTTTTTGTCTTCATCGTTATCACTTGATTCTTCATCTTCATATTTATCTTAATTTCAAAGTTTAATTTCAAATACGAAGTACAACCTAATGCGAAACAGCTTAAATTGAACAGGTGACAAAAACAACCATACACAAATATGGAAATTTTTAAACGACGATTTTCAACCAATTCCGAAACTATAAAATCTCTCGTCATCTACAGAAAATTATCTTTCCAACGGTGTTTTTGGTTTTGAAATCGGTAACTTTACCTTGGTCTTCATCTTTGTTTTTATCTTTCACAGCTTTGCTTATATCCTTTTCTTTTTCTATTCACGTAGATGAGATGAGGTGCGATGACGTGATAAGATGTGACGTGATTTTATGTGGTGTGATAGGATGTCATCTCATGTGTTGTCATATCCTCTGATGTCATGTCATATGATGTCATACCATATGATGTCATATCATGTGATGCCACGTCATGTAATGCCATGTCATGTCATACGATGTCATATCATGTTATGTCAAGTCATGTGATGTCATGCCATATAATGTGATGTCATATCATATAATGTCACGTCACGTGATATCGTGTGATGAGATATCATATTATGTGATGTAATATCATGTGATATCTCTTCATATCATGTGATAAAATGTGATGTGATGTCATGTAATATGATCACATTCCATGTTCCGATTAGCGTCTCGATAACCCTGTTGATAACTGTGTCGATAAAAATACCGATAACAATATCCATAAACATATAGAAAAATACAACGATTGTAAAATCGATTAATATCTCGATAAATATAACAATCATCAGTATCGATTATTGCACATATCGTTATCAATATAAATGACTAAATCGATAACAAAATCAATTATTTACTCGATTATTATATCGGTAGCAATATCCATTATTGTATCGATAGCAATATCGATTATTATATTCATTATTATTATCGATTACAATAGCGGATATTTAATCAATAACAGTATAGATAACAATATCGATTATTTTATCGATAGCAATATCGATTATTATATCGATAAAAATATCGAGTTTTTTATCGATAACAATATCGATCTTCATCCTCATCCTTTTCTTCATATTTATCTTTATTTTTGCATATTCCTCTTCACCTTTACCTTAAAGTGTTTAAATTTACTTTGATCTTCGTTTTTGCCTGTACCTCTAGGCATTTATTTTTTTTGTTTTTATTCTCAAAACGCTAAACCGCTGAGAACTTTTTCCATGTGCATTATTCCCCTTGAATTTGACAATTTACTCCCAACCAACCAACTGCCGCTAAAGAAGTTTCACTTCATAAATTCAAGAAATGTTCTTACACTTTCAGTTACCCTAATTCTTATGTATCTGTCATTGTCTCCATTTTCGTCTTTATCTTCACTTTTGCCTTCTTTTTTTTGACTTCATCGTTATCATTTATTTCTTCATCTTCATATTTATCTTTATTTCGAAGCTTAATTTCAACTGTGTAGTGAAACAACAGGCGAAACATGTCAAATTGAACATGTTGCAGCAACGTATATACACAATTCGAAAATGTTTAAACGACGGTTTTAGCCGTAATTTTTAACCAATTGTGAAACCATAAATACTCTGCTCATCTACGGAAAAATGCCTTTCCAACGGTGTTCTTGGTTTTGAGATCAGTTCGGTAGAATCGAACGGAGACAAAATTTATATCGATTATTATATCGATAAAAATATCGAGTTTTATATCGATAACAATATCGATCTTCATCCTCATCCTTTTCTTCATATTTATCTTTATTCCTGCATATTCCTCTTCACCTTTACCTTAAAGGGTTTAAATTTACCTTGATCTTCGTTTTTGCCTGTATCTCTAGGCATCTTTGTTGTTGTTTTTATTCTCAAACCGCTAAACCACTGAGAAGCATTTCGATGTGCATTATTCTCCTGGAATTTGACAATTTACTCCCAACCAACCAACTGCCTAAAGAAGTTTCACTTCATAAATGCAAGAAATGTTCTTACCCGTTCAGTTACCCTAATTCTTACTTATCCGTCAGTGTCTCCATTTTCGTCTTTATCTTCACTTTTTTCTTATTTTTTTGACTTCATCGTTATCATTTATTTCTTCATCTTCATATTTATCTTCATTTCAAAGCTTAATTTCAAATGCGAAGTGAAACAACATGCGAAACATCTCAAATTGAGCATGTTGCAGCAACATCTATACACAAATCGGAAATGTTTAAACGACGGTTTAGGCCGTAATTTTCAACCAATTTTGAAACCATAAAAACTCAGCTCATCTAGAGAAGAAAGCCTTTCCAATGGTGTTTTTGGTTTTGAAATCGGTTCGGTAGAATCGCCAAACGAACGGAGACAAAATTTATGTTAGCGTATTAATATATACATAGATACTAGCAGACCCGGCGAACTTCGTCCCGCCCAAAATTTTTATATATTTTATTAAAACTTTTCGGTCCAACATTTTCACCAACAATTCACGTTTACGATTTTCATTGGCACATTTGTCTGCTAAGATTAAGGTTTGGTGGTCATTTGCCGCTTTAAATAACCTAAGGAAAGTGTTATATCCGTTCTTGAAATTCTCCAGTTGTGCGGCATTTAATAGCACGGTTATTCGCAAAGCGAAATAAATTTTTTTCTCTTCACTCCCTGGCGGCAACAATGACCCGGTTCTATAGTGAATGTCCTAGAAGCTTTACAGTATAGTAGGTGGCAATTTCAAAATGGGTGCGAATCATTGTTCTACAGAAATGCAATATACATATACTTATTTCAGACGAAATACCTTAAGAGTTTGAACGCATAATAATATTGGAAAATCACATCCATTGGGCCAATTGCAACGCAGGAGCGTTCGATATACTCAATAGTGCAACAGGTCGATTTAATCTGACCTTCACGGCCCCTTTTCTCACT
>NW_023458558.1:82179730-82246092 GCF_013731165.1 Rhagoletis pomonella | reverse complement strand
TACTATTGCAAAAACGTGCTGCCAAGTGGCGCTGAAGTCGAGCTATTACTAAAAATAGCCAAGTGAGAAAAGGGGCCGTGAAGGTCAGATTAAATCGACCTGTTGCACTATTGAGTATATCGAACGCTCCTGCGTTGCAATTGGCCCAATGGATGTGATTTTCCAATATTATTATGCGTTCAAACTTTTAAGGTATTTCGTCTGAAATAAGTATATGTATATTGCATTTCTGTAGAACAATGATTCGCACCCATTTTGAAATTGCCACCTACTATACTGTAAAGCTTCTAGGACATTCACTATAGAACCGGGTCATTGTTGCCGCCAGGGAGTGAAGAGAAAAAAATTTATTTCGCTTTGCGAATAACCGTGCTATGAAATGCCGCACAACTGGAGAATTTCAAGAACGGATATAACACTTTCCTTAGGTTATTTAAAGCGGCAAATGACCACTAAACCTTAATCTTAGCAGACAAATGTGCCAACGAAAATCGTAAACGTGAATTGTTGGTGAAAATGTTGGACCGAAAAGTTTTAATAAAACATATAAAAATTTTGGGCGGGACGAAGTTCGCCGGGTCTGCTAGTATCCTAATATATGCTAAAAAACTACTTACGTACCGAATTTTAAGCAAATCGGACCATAAATGCGATTTTTTGGAATAGATCGGTCCCTGGTCCACTTCTCGGAAAAAATTTATCACATATGCTAATACATGCTAAAAAGCTACCTGCGCACCGAATTTTAAGCAAATCGGACCGTAAATTCGATTTTTTCGAATAGATCGGTCCCTGGACCACTTCCCGGAAAAATGGGTCATATTCGCGAATTTCGAGCGACTTCAAACTTGCACTTTATTATCTATATGTTAATACGCCAACGAAATCCCATACAAATCTATTCCTCCCTACTGCTCCTTTGTTTCTCAACTAATTTGAATGATTCTTCTTTTGTTCGAAAGGTACTTCAAAGGGAAGGTGCGCATTTTGTTTGTTTTTTCAGTAGGTGGAGTAGGAGTGGAGTTATTCCGAAAAATCGTTCTGCATACAGTCTTTGAGCAGCTCTGGCATTACAGCAAGCTTCACCGTAAATTAGGTGAATATCCGCATATTCATGCGACGTATACTGCGTGTTCTCTGTCATAGTATTAATAACACAATGTTCGAAGGGTTCAATTTCACAAAATCCACTTTCAGTAATTCCGGTAAGTAACACAAAATAATGTCAGGAGCAGGTAATAATGTACCTTTGTACTATTTAGCATGTCATTTGACGGTAACAAGAGCAAATTCAATTTAAATCTATTAAATACATTCTAGCGTGTCTCAGTCCTTTACCCACAAAAGCGGCTATAACTTTTTTTTTCTATTCAAAAGAGTAAGTGTGGCACCTTTCTGAAATCTTTATTAAATGAGCAATTTTTTTATGTTATGTAAAGTTATAGCTCAGTACATTTTTTTCACCCGAGATAGTCAAAGTTGGGGAAGAAAATATCAAAAAGTTAAAAATCCAGAAATAGTCCTAATTGTATGATGGTTCCTTAAGATATTTTAACTAGATTGCATTTGAGTATGGAGAGACAACTATCTGGAAGTATTTTACATAAAAAATTTACTAAGTATTGCCCGGTTTGTAGTTGCAGTTAAAGAAAACACATGAAAAGGCACGATTTTTTTTAAATTCGAACAAAATGTAAATATTTCAAAAACGGTGACACTTTTACCTGAAAATTTTTTGTTTATCAGGAAGCTCACCCCCCCCCACCTACCTTCCCCTAAAGTTTGGTACGTTACTTCTGGGACACCCTGTATATTAATACGCCCACATAAATTTTGTCTCCGTTCGTTTGGCGATTCTACCAAACCGATTTCAAAACCAAGAACACCGTTGGAAAGGCATTTTTCCGTAGATGAGCAGAGTGTTTATGGTTTCACAATTGATTGAAAATTACGGCCAAATCCGTCGTTTAAACATTTTCGAATTGTGTATAGATGTTGCTGCAACATGTTCAATTTGTCATGTTTCGCCTGTTGTTTCACTACACATTTGAAATTAAGCTATGAAAGAAAGATAAATATGAAGATGAAGAAATAAATGATAACGATGAAGTCAAAAAAAAGAAGACAAAAGTGAAGATAAAGACGAAAATGGAGGCAATGACAGATACATAAGAATTAGGGTAACTGAAAGGGTAAGAACCTTTCTTGAATTTATGAAGTGAAACTTTTTTAGCGGCAATTGGTTGGTTGGGATTAAATTGTCAAATTCAAGGGGAATAATGCACATGGAAGTAGTTCTCAGCGGCTTAGCGGTTTGAGAATAAAAACAAAAACAAAGATGCCTAGAGGTACAGGCAAAAACGAAGATCAAAGTAAATTTAAACACTTTAAGGTAAAGGTGAAGAGGAATATGCAAAAATAAAGATAAATATGAAGAAAAGGATGAGGATGAAGTTCGATATTGTTATCGATATAAAACTCGATATTTTTATCGATATAATAATATAAAATAATCGATATTGTTATCGATACTGTTATTGATTAAATAACCGCTATTGTAATCGATATAATAATCAATATAATAATCGATATTGTTATCGATACAATAATGGATATTGTTATCGGTATAATAATCTATTAAATAATTGATTTTGTTATCTTTTTATTAATTTATATTGTTAACGATATGTACGATAATCGATGCTGATGATTGTTATATTTATCGATGAATTAATCGATTTTACAATCGTTGCATTTTTCTATATGTTTGTGGATATTGTTACCGGTATTTTTATCGACACAGTTATCAACAGGGTTATCGATACACTAATCGGAACATGGAATGTGATCACATTACATGACATCAAATCACATTTTATCACATGATATGAAGAGACATCACATGATATTACCTCACATAATATGATATAACATCACACGATATCACGTGACATGACATTATATGATATGACATCACATTATATGGCATGACATCACATGACTTGACATCACATGATATGACATCGTATGACATGACATGGCATTACATGACGTGGCATAACATGATATGGCATCATATGGTATGACATCATATGACATGACATCAGAGGATATGACAACACATGACATGACGTCATCGCACCTCATCTCATCTACGTGAATAGAAAAAGAAAAGGATATAAGCAAAGATGTGAAAGATAAAACCAAAGATGAAGACCAAGGTTAAGTTACCGATTTCAAAACCGAAAACACCGTTGGAAAGATAATTTTCTGTAGATGAGGAGAGTTTTTATAGTTTCGAAAATTGGTTGAAAAATTTCGTTTAAAAGTTTCCATATTTGTGTATGGTTTTTTTTGCAACCTGTTCAATTTAAGCTGTTTCGCATTTTGTTTTACTTCGTATTTGAAATTAGACTTTGAGAAATAAAGATAAATATGAAGATGAAGAAACAAGTGATAACGATGAAGACAAAAAAAGGCAAAATGAAGATAAAGGCGAAAATGAATTAGGTTAAAAGAGTTGAAATTTTCCGATAGGAATCGAAATAAAATCAGCCATAAAGGTTATTGAAATTTATCGAATCATCGAAGTTTATAATTATCGAAGTTTATCCATGCTTATCGCAACGTATCGAATTATTCAAACTGATCAATGTTTACTGAGTTGTCGAAATTTGTAGACACAGAAACTTAGTTGTCCAAATTTACGGATAGTTATCGAGCTATAAAAACGTGTGTGATTATCGAAATTTGTCAAGTTAAAGAAATGTGTCAAGTTATCGATATTTATTGAATTATCATTATTTATCGAGGTGTCGTAATACATGGAGTTCTTTAAAATTACAGAGTTATCGATAATTATTGCTGTACTGAAATTGGTTGGTTCAACAAAGCGAAGTTTATGGAATATTCAAAATATATCGATTTATCGAAATTTCAAAGTTATATAAGCTTATCGATTTATCACTGCTTATCGAATTTAATCGTCTTAACAGAGTGTAACGAGTTATCAAAATGTTTAGATAGTTTTCGAAAAATGTGGAGATGTCAAAAGTGAAAATTTATAAAGGTATCCAAAGTTTTTACATTATTGAGTTATCGAAATTTACCGAGCCATCGAATTTCACAGTTATCGAAATTGGTCGAGTTAACGAATTTTGTTGAGTTATCGAATTTTAGTGTTCTTGAAATTCATCGAACTATCGATATGTATCAAATCATTGAAATTTATCGATAAACTTGAATGTATCGGGTCAATTCCAAGTCCAGCCGAAGTCCTCCAAAGACCTTCTCAGATAAAAAAAATTTAGTTACGTTTTAGCAGAAGATTTTCCGGTTAGTTAATTTGTACCGTATAAGTATCGCTACGTGTTACGTTAGAAAAACTGTCGAATTTCGACAGTAACTGGCACTCTAGTCTATATATTAATACGCTAACATGAATTTTGTCTCCGTTCGTTTAGTAATTCTACCGAACCGATTTCCAAATCAAGAACACCATTGGAAAGGCATTTTTCTGTAGATGAGCAGAGTTTTTATGGTTTCAAAATTGGTTGAAAATTACGGCCTAAACCGTCGTTTAAACATTTCCGTATTTGCATAGATGCTGCTGCAACATGTTTCGCATGTTGTTTCACTTCGCGTTTGAACTTAAGCTTTGAAATAAAGATAAATATGAAGATGGCGAAATAAATATTAACGACGAAGACAAGAATGAGAAGGCAAAAGTGAAGACAAAGACAAAAATGGAGACAGCGAGAAATACTTAAGAGTTAGGGTAACTGTAAGGGTAAGCAAATGTATTGCATTTTCGAAGTGAAACTTCTTTAGCGGCGATTCGTTGGTTGGGATTAAATGGGCAATAATGCATACTGAAATAGTTGCAACGGAAACAAGTGTTTCTAATATATGTGGTATTAATTTAACAAAAAAGTGCTAATAAGGGGTCTAAGAATAAGACTGAGATTAACCCAATACAGGAAGGAAAGTACGTACATAGACGAGGAAAAGGTTATACTAATTATCTATACTAATTATATAAAGAGAAGTCCCTTTTTTTGTAACAGGTAATCTCGCGAACGGCTGGTCCGATTTTCATGAAATTTTGTATACAAATAGCTTTCGGTAACCACCATGTTTTAGGCAAAAAAATTTTACTTTTTTCGGGTAGGTGGACCAGGGACCGGTCTATTCTAAAAAATCTAGTGCGTAAGTAGCTTTTTAGCATATATTAGCATATATGACCCATTCTTTCCGGGAAGTGGTCCAGGGACCGATCTATTCGAAAAAATCAAATTTACGGTCCGATTTGCTTAAAATTCGGTGCGCAGGTAGCTTTTTAGCATGTATTAGCACATGTGATCAATTTTTTCCGAGAAGTGGACCAGGGACCGATCTATTCCAAAAAATCGCATTTATGGTCCGATTTGCTTAAAATTCGGTATGTAAGTAGTTTTTTAGCATATATTAGGACATATGGTCCATCTTTTCCGAGAAGTGGACCAGGGACTGATCTATTCGAAAAAAATCGTATTTACGGTCCGATTTGCTTAAAATTCGGTACGTAGGTAGCTTTTTAGCATATATTAGCATATATGATCCATTTTGTCCGAGAAGTGGACCAGGGACCGGTCTATTCGAAAAAATCTTATGGACCGATGTGCTTAAAATTTAGTACGTAAGTATCTTCTTAGCATATATGACCCATTTTTTCCGGGAAGTGGTCCACGGACCGATCTATTCCAAAAAATCGCATTTATGGTCCGATTTGCTTAAAATTCGGTATGTAAGTAGTTTTTTAGCATATATTAGGACATATGGTCCATCTTTTCCGAGAAGTGGACCAGGGACTGATCTATTCGAAAAAAATCGTATTTATGGTCCGATTTGCTTCAAATTCGGTACGTAGGTAGCTTTTTGCCTGGATAAGCTTATAGATTCCTGTTTTCCAATTCTCATGCAATTTCGAATATAAATAGCTTTAAGTAACGACCATATCAAGGGGCGAATTCGTCACTAGGCAAGATTTTTTTGCGCCAATCTGAAACAACGGATACTGTCAAAATATAATTATAATATATAATATATCTCAACTAATATATATTTAGAAAGCCGTTTGTTAGTTTTCGCAAGGCTCGAGAGCGGCTGAACCGATTTTTTTTAAACTGCCACCTGCCGCACGTGTCCCAAGTATGGTTTTAGGCTGAAAAAAATCTATATGTAAAGGGTGCGTGGCACTTCCCATACAAACCGAATTTCTCATGCTACATATCTCTGAAAGTGTGCATGGTAGAGTTTTGGAAATTGGTATGGAGATATACGAAATCAATCGCATACCCTTAGAGAAAGATATAAGCTATTGTAAAAAGGGGTGTGACATCTCCCATACAAACCGAATTTTTCATACTGCTTATCTCTGGAAATTTTTTGGTAGAGTTCTAGAGTTTTGTATGGAGATGTACGAAATAAATCGCAAACTCTTGGAGGAAAATTGGAACTATTGGAAAAGGGGGCGTGGCATCTTCCATACAAACCAAATTTTTCATACTGCCTATCTTTGGAAGTGTTCATGGTAGAGTTCCGGAACTTGGTATGGAGATATACGAAATCAATCGCATACTCATGAAGAAAGAGGGCAGCTGTTGGAAAGGGGGGCGTGGCACCTCCCATATAAATCGAATTTTTATACTGCATATCTCTGAAAGTATTCATGGTACAGTACTGGAACTTCGTATGGAGATATGTATATAGTTGAAATCAAGCCCATACTCATGGAGAAAATTTGGGTTATTTGAAAAGGGGTGTGAGGCCTACAAACGTACCGACCTTTAGCTATCTTTGAATGAATTTTTTTATTATTCTATAGGTGTGTTTGTGAGTGAAATTCTCCTAAATGGTTGTACGGATTTTAACGAAACTTTTTGTGTATTTGAGTGGGTCTCTGGATGGTTTAGTTTCACAATTTAATCCGACAGTTGGCGCTGTAGTTGAGTTATTACTAAAAATCGTATTTATGATCCGATTTGGCTAATGTTTTAAATATGTGTGCAATACTATTGCAAAAACGTGCTGCCAAGTGGTGCTGAAGTCGAGCTATTACTAAAAATAGCCAAGTGAGAAAAGGGGCCGTGAAGGTCAGATTAAATCGACCTGTTGCACCATTGAGTATATCGAACGCTCCTGCAATTGGACCAATGGATGTGATTTTCCAATATTATTATGCGTTCAAACCTTTAAGGTATTTCGTCTAAAATAAGTATATGTATATTGCACTTCTGTAGAACAATGATACGCACCCATTTTGAAATTGCCACCTACTATACTGTAAAGCTTCTAGGACATTCACTATAGAACCGGGTCATTGTTGCCGCGAGGGAGTGAAGAGGAAAAAATTTATTTCGCTTTGCGAATAACCGTGCTATGAAATGCCGCACAACTGGAGAATTTCAAGAACGGATACAACACTTTCCTTAGGTTATTTAAAGTGGAAAATGACCACCAAACCTTAATCTTAGCAGACAAATGTGCCAATGAAAATCCTAAACGTGAATTGGTGGTGAAAATGTTGGACCAAAAAGTTTCAATAAAATATATAAAAATTTTGGGCGGGACGAAGTTCGCCGGGTCTGCTAGTTAGTATATAAAAATAAGTCCCTTTTTTTTGTAACAGGTAATCTCGCGAACGGCTGGTCCGATTTTCATGAAATTTTGTACACAAATAGCTTTCGGTAACCACCATGTTTTAGGCTAAAAAATTGTACTTTTTTCGGGTAGTTGGACCAGGGACCGGTCTATTCGAAAAAATCTTATTATGGTCCGATTTGCTTAAAATTTAGTACGTAAGTATCTTCTTAGCATATATGACCCATTTTTTTCCGGGAAGTGGTCCACGGACCGATCTATTCGAAGAAATCGAATTTACGGTCCGATTTGCTTAAAATTCGGTGCGCAGGTAGCTTTTTAGCATGTATTAGCACATGTGATAAATTTTTTCCGAGAAGTGGACCAGGGACCGATCTATTCCAAAAAATCTTCTTTATGGTCCGATTTGCTTAAAATTCGGTACGTAAGTAGTTTTTTAGCATATATTAGGATATGTGGTAAATTTTTTCTGAGAAGTGGACCAGGGACTGATCTATTCGAAAAAATCTTATTTACGGTCCGATTTGCTTAAATTTCGGTACGTAGGTAGCTTTTTAGCATATATGATCCATTTTGTCCGAGAAGTGAACCAGGGACCGATCTGTTCGAAGAAATCGTGTTTATGGTCCGATTTGCTTAAAATTCGGTATGTAGGTAGCTTTTTGCCTGGATAAGCTTATAGATTCCTGTTTTCCAATTTTCATGCAATTTCGAATATAAATAGCTTTAAGTAACGACCATATCAAGGGGTGAATTCGTCACTAGGCAAGATTTTTTTTGCGCCAATCAGAAACAACGGATACTGTCAAAATATAATTATAATATATAATATATTTCAACTAATATATATTTAGAAAGCCGTTTGTTAGTTTTCGCAAGGCTCGAGAGCGGCTGAACCGATTTTTTTGAAACTGCCACCTGCCGCACGTGTCCCAAGGATGGTTTTAGGCTGCAAAAAATCTATATGTAAAGGGGGCGTGGCACTTCCCATACAAACCGAATTTCTCATGCTACATATCTATGAAAGTGTTCATGGTAGAGTTCTGGAACTTGGTATGGAGATATACGAAATCAATCGCATACCCTTGGAGAAAAATTTTAGCTATTGTAAAAAGGGGTGTGACATCTCCCATACAAACCGATTTTTTCATACTGCTTATCTCTGGAAATTTTTTGGTAGAGTTCTAGAGTTTTGTATGGAGATGTACGAAATAAATAGCATACTCTTGGAGAAAAATTGGAACTATTGGAAAAGGGGGCGTGGCATCTTCCATACAAACCGAATTTTTTCTTACTGCCTATCTTTGGAAGTGTTCATGGTAGAGTTCTGGAACTTGGTATGGAGATATACGAAATCAATCGCATACTCATGAAGAACGAGGGCAGCTCTTGGAAAGGGGGGCGTGGCACCTCCCATATAGATCGAATTTTTATACTGCATATCTCTGAAAGTATTCATGGTACAGTACCGGAACTTCGTATGGAAATATGTATATAGTTGAAATCAAGCCCATACTCATGGAGAAAATTTAGGCGTTTGAGGCCGTTTGAGAGTTTGAATGAATTTTTTTATTCTTCTGTAGGTGTGTTTGTGAGTGAAATCGTCCTAAATGGTTGTACGGATTTTAACGAAACGTTTTGTGTATTTGAGTGGGTCTCTGGATGGTTTAGTTTCACAATTTAATCCGAAAGTTGGCGCTGTATTTGAGTTATTACTAAAAATCTTATTTATGATCCGATTTGGCTAATGTTTTAAATATGTATGCAATACTATTGCAAAAACGTGCTGCCAAGTGGTGCTGAAGTCGAGCTATTACTAAAAATAGCCAAGTGAGAAAAGGGGCCGTGAAGGTCAGATTAAATCGACCTTTTGCATCATTGAGTATATCGACGGTCCTGCGTTGCAATTGGCCCAATGGATGTGATTTTCCAATATTATTATGCGTTCAAACTTTTAAGGTATTTCGTCTGAAATTTCTGTAGAACAATGATTCGCACCCATTTTGAAATTGCCACCTACTATACTGTAAAGCTTCTAGGACATTCACTATAGAACCGGGTCATTGTTGCCGCCAGGAAGTGCAGAGTAAAAAATTTATTTCGCTTTGCGAATAACCGTGCTATGAAATTCCGCACAGCTGAAGAATTTCAAGAACGGATATAACACTTTCCTCAGGTTATTTACAACGGCAAATGACCACCAAACCTTAATCTTAGCAGACAAATGTGCCAATGAAAATCGTAAACGTGAATTGTTGGTGAAAATGTTGGACCAAAAAGTTTCATTAAAATATATAAAAATTTTGGGCGGGACGAAGTTCGCCGGGTGTGCTAGTGTAAAAATAAAAACAAAAAGAAATATGCGGAAAGTAAAGGATAAAACGACGATCAAGGTTAATTTGAACACTGTAAGGTAAAGGTGAACTGGAATATGCAAAAATAAAGATAAATATGAAGAAAAATATGAGGATGAAGATTAATATTGCTATTGATATAATAATCAATATTGCTATCGATATAATAATCGATGTTGTTACCGATATAATAATGGATACTTCTATCAATACAACCGATATTGTTATCGATAAAATAATCGATATTGTTATCGATAACGTTATAAATATTGTTATCGGTGTAATAATCGATATTATTATCGATAATGTTATTGATATTTTTATCGATATATTTAACGATAAATAAATCGATTTTGGAATCGTTATATTTTGCGATATATTCATTGATATTTTTATTGGTATATTTATCGACAAAGTTATGGACAGCGTTATCGATTTAATATTTGACACATGACATGTGACCACCTTATATGATAGCGCATCACATTATATCACATGATATGATATTGCATCACATGACATAACTTCACATAATATGATATCACATAATACGATATCACATGGCATGACATCACATGATATGACATCATATTATATGACATCATACGGTATGACATGAATTCACATGATATGACATCATATAACATGACATCACATGATTTGACATCAAATGAAATCGCATTACATGGAAAAATGTTTGTTTCTGTATTGATTAACGTGGTTACTGAAAGCATGCGCATTGTTTTCTTTCAAAATTAAATTTTAAAATACTAATAACAAGCTATGGGTCTGATATTTCAGGCCCTTTAGAAAGCCCGGACCCGGGGAGGATTCCCCCATTCTTACCCTCTCGACGGGTCTGGGTTGGGATAAGGATAGAAAAAAGATAAGATATAACCTTGAGCTTATAAAATTATATTAACTACCCTGTGGTTTTATTCACAACTTCTAAATAAGTAACGTAACTTCCACTTCTTCAATGTGGTTCAGGTGCACTTATTTTTTCGATAGGAATTGAAATAAATTCTGCTATAAAAAATTTAGTCATCGAAAATTATCAAATTACCGAAATTTATCGAGTCATCGAAGTTATAGATATCGAAATTTATCGAGTTTTCCATATTTATTGAGTTATAACAACGTGTAAAGTTATTGAAATTGACCAATGTTAATTGAGTTGTCGAAATTTATAGACACAGAAAATTAGTTGTCGAAATTTGCGGATAGATATCGAGCTATAAAAAACGTATGGGTTAGCGAAATTTGTCAAGTTAATGAAATTTATCAAGTTGCCAATATTTATTATTGCGTTTAGGGACTTTAGTGTTTTTGAAATTCATTGAATTACCGATATGTATCAAATTATCGAAATTTATCGACAAACTGGAATTTATCTGTTATATTCCAAGTCCTGCCTACGACCTTCAAAGATTTAAAAAATTCAAGTTAAGGTTTAGTTCGAAAGCAGGAGATTTTTCAGCAAGTAATTTTGCACATTATAAGTTAAACGACTGGCTAAGTTAGAAAACCTCTCCAAGGGTGTTAAAAAACTAACAGTACGGTCGAATTTCGACAGTGGCCGGCACTCTAGTACTGATTAAATTGATTACTGAAGAACTTTCTGTCAGCCTAGTACTATGCAGCCATACTTTTTAAGCGGCGAAGGGTTGAAAGCTTCATTCTGAAATAGCGTTACACTGAGGGAAATAATGCATAGTAAAAATGAATACTTTATATTTGATTATCGTTTAAAAATGTTCGTATTTAAAAATAATATTTTCATACAAAATTTATTACGCACGTATTTGACCGTTCACATCTGAGTATGTATATGTTAGTGTACATACGCATCCCAAGCATGCAGAGCCCCTGCAGTACGGGGGAGTGACTACAGGACTGCTGAATCGGTAGCTCTCTGATAAACACCGTCAATTACCGACCGACTACTTGCAGTGTATTTCATCGATTACTTTTACAAGGCAATGTCCTAGGCGGTAGTCACCATCGGCTCTCTCTGCACTACCGGGAGTTACTGAAGTAGTCACTTGCGTGATTTATGGGCGCCCTCTGTTGTAGTTTTTCGCTATTCTGCTTACGACTGGTTGGACTCTGCACTACCATGTGCACTCCATGTGCACTACCACGGGTTAATAGAGTAGCTACTTACCTAGGAGTCGCTGCAGTAGCGGTTCAAAAGTAGCGATTGACTCCAGCAGTACTGCAGGGTACAAATCGCGTGCTGTGGTGTTGATGGATATTCAACATTTGAAAGCAAATTTATATGCCTGGGTGTAGCAAAGATGCTTGCCACAAATTGTTGATATCCGGAGATGGTCGGGTTCGAATTCCATTGCAGGCAGCATGCAAATTCAATTTTTTTTTTTTAGTTTTTGTCTTGATTATTCACTTCACGGATGCTTTTTCAGTACGAACGCGGTCATTTCAATATGCTCGTAATTGAATTGAATATTTACCAATTTACAGTACTTTCGCTGACGTTTATAGTAAGATCAATTACGTTTCTATTTGATTTTAATATTTTTTTCCCTCAGTGTACTAGCTTGAAGTGTGGCCAGAATGCAAAGTTTTGTAAACCAATGGAAAAAATTTTCATCGCAGTTACCAGAACTTAACTTTGCACACAGTCATTGGCGCACAAAAGGCGTAGGTTTTGGGGTTCAAATCCGCCCCCCGAAAGCTTATTACCTTAATTACAAACTGTATCTTAAATCTCAAAATCACAACAAGTATTTTTTATCAGTACATAATTGCTCAATCATACAACTTAGTTAATGCGATCTGGAGTAGCTACAGAATTGAGTTATATATCAAACTAAAGTGCAAGCTGCAATAGCGGTTACCGTGTTTGTCACAAAAGTAAAAAGTGGCAGAAAAAGCGATACTGAACAGTGTAATCCATTGAAAAATATTTACCAAATGTCCGTGGAGTTTTTGATTCGGATTCGTGTTATTCATTATTTCGCGAAAGCAAAAAATAAAAATAGCTGAGACTACTTTTGAACACCTACGATATTACTAACAAATTTAAAAGACCCTGGATGACGGTAAAATTCAAAACTGTAAAAATTCTTTGATGTGATTTTTGAAATGAACGATCCAAACTAGCCGGTATACGTATTTATGTATTTTACAATTTTTAGAATCAGTGGTTGAATTTTCGTACTGAAAGGGTTAAGAAAGCTTTAGTTTAAAAGTGTGATACTAAATGCATTTCACCACGAAACGGCGCCAATTTTAAGTGATTATTGCGTTTCAGACTACGGCTAATAAAGCCCTTGGACGGATGTTGTGAAAGTTTGGACTATACCTTAAAAATTACTGTTTCCTCACCGCCTACTGTACGAAGCTATGAGTACATAGAGTAAGGCCTTTTAATACCATTAAAAATTATCTTGGGTTATCATGTCTCTAGCAATACAAGATTACTTGTTGTCTTTCACGAAGTTCTTTAAATAAATTTTGAGCTAAATACTAAAGTATGTACATAATTATCACGTTTTATTTTTTACTTAAGTTTAAATACTTTAACGCATTCACCCGAATTTCGGGGGGTTATTTATTACTAGTTATATCTGTTGGTTGAAAAAGCACATTGCTTATGCTGTAAATTACTTTGATGAAATAAATATATGTATGCGCATTTTTTTCTTGAGAGCTGCAAACTGATTTAAGAAATTTTGATAGAAGAAAATTTCTTTTCGAGCTCTTTAAAGTTTGACTGCGAATGCATTGTCCTAAAAATATGCAATGTATACTCACTTACTGTTGTTTTTTACACTTTACAGCCTAAAAGAGTTTACCACTGAAATGTATTTAACACCGTTCGTTCCACCAAAATGACCTACATAATAAAAATACAAGTTCAGTAAATTTTTTCGGTATTCGAAATATTAAAAAAAATTGGGCAATCCTGAAAAATCAATATCTCTATCGAAAACCAGAAATTGAAGAGAATGGACATAAAAGTGTAAAAATTTCATGGAATTAATTAATTTATTTTTATTAAAATTGTTTTTTAACATTTCCTATTACTTTTGAAAGTTGAGCGCAAAAAACACAACCGACTTCAAATCTCATACACAAATTTAGAAGTACCGTTAATTTTTCCGTGATTCAATGATCGGATTTTAAACAAATTACGGGACGATCATTGAGGTACCATCTTTCCGATAAAAAAATAATTATTGAAATCGGTTGACGTGGTCCAAAGTTATGCGGTAGCATACATCAAAAAAGAAAAAAATATTCCGAAGAATTGATAACCTACACCTTTATTTGAAGTCGGTTAAACATGTTTGAGTTGTTTGTTAATTCTATGTAAATAAAGTGCACTTTATGAAACTTCAATAAGTCTATTTATTTATTACATACTACTGTACCTACATAAAACTTGCATAAATGTATTTTAAAGAGCATATTATCTGAAGCGAATTTTCTGGTAATATATCTTTATATCGGCCGCTGTGGTGTAGTGGTAAGCAGTGCGCGCTTTCACTCATCAGCACCTGGGTTCAAGCCCTAGTCAAAGCAACATCGCAAAAAATATAGAAAAGGCAAACCTCCAAGTGTATTTCTGCCATGAAAAACAGCTTCTCATAAAAATACAATCGCCGTTCAGAGTCGGCGTAAAACTGTAGGTCCCTCCGCTTTGTGTGACAACATCAAGGCGCACGCCACAAGTCGGAGGAGAAGCTCGGCCAAACACTAACATATGTGTAAGCGCCAATCTATTATTATTATTATTATTATATCTTTAGAAGTATGAATTCCTGGGTGCGCCCCTGCACACAGTAGTACTTGTTTGATAAAACCGGTAAAAAGTGAGATTTATCAACTTTGATAAAAGTCAAATTAAAGAAGTGGCTAAAGCGAGTCGCCCTGTCTAACGATTTTGATGAAATTCTGTACACAGAGAATGTTTTAAGATTATTTGAATAGGACCTATCTCCGAGAAGACTCGTATAAGGTTGCCACCTATTCGAAATTGGTAACAAATTAAAACAAAATACCATAAAATGGGCTTCAAATGGAAGGTGATTTAAAAATCCCTAATTCATAAATACCTTTTCTGGGGTTGCCACCTATTTTTAATCGCATATTTATTAAATTTTTTTTTAGAAAAAGGTAAAATATTAGTATTCATGTGTACCAAGAGAAGGTTCTTAAACAATGCATTCCCTGTAAGTGTTATCCTTTAGAATAATGGTGTAAGGTTGCCAATTATTTTCGATGCTACATAATTTATATGAAATATCGCAATATGGATATCAAATAAAAGGTATTGTTGAGAACTTTGGTCCGATAATATTTTCTATCAGGGTTGCCACGCTTCCATGTTATACAAGTTTTTATTTTGTTAATTTCAATCAGCATTTTTTTTTGTATGTATTCACAGTACATATCGTCACTGCACACGAATAAAGTCGCGCTAGGGTTTTGACGGCAAAAAAAGTGACATAAAAAATTTTTACGAAAAAAGACGCTTAAGAAAAACTTCGGTGGCGAAGAAAGACGCATAACCTAGTTGACGGCGAAGAAAGACGCATAAACACAGATTTATACTGTCACCATGGCCGTAGCTAGGTAGAGGCGTTAGTCAAGGCTCTTACCTAACTTGAGAAGGATTGGTGAGGTACAGCATTTGATCATAAGTGGGCGGGGTTAAACCCATTTTCCAAAAATGTCATAATAAGACTATTTTTAACCAAAATTCGACTTAACATACTAATTTTCAACAATTTGGATCTAATATTTACTTAAATATCGTAGTTTTTTTTGGCATTTTTCGAAAATACCGTTACATGGGAAGTGGGCGTGGTTATAGTCCGATTTCGCCCATTTTCAATTCCGACCTACCTTGGGTAAAGAGAAACTTATATACCGAATTTCGTTGAGATATCTCAATTTCTGCTCGAGTTATCGTGTACACGGGCGGACGGAGAGACGGACAGACATAGCTTAATCAACTTTTCTATCCATTCTTAGCATTTATGTATACATTTGTCTATGTCTATCTCGATTCGTTTTGGCTGTTACAAGCAACCGTAATGTGAACAAATTTAATACACCCTTGTGCAAAGTGCGCTCGAGTATACAAAACCAGGTTTTTTAGCTCCATGCGCACCTCTTGATAGGCTACGTTACTAATATTTGCAGATGGAGTGATATAAATTATGCTAAATAATTACATAGCTCATAGGAACAAAAGGGAGAATAGATAAATTTCGAATTTGAAGCAAATCGGACCATAAATGAAATTTTTGGGAATAACTCGACTCCTGCGCCACTTACCGGAAAAACAAAAAAAAAGCGCACCTCTTCTTTGAAGCAGCTTTCGAACAAATGAAAAATCGGTTGAGAAACGTAGGAGCAGTAGGGAGGATTATATTTGTATGGCGCATAAAGAAAATCACACAATTAGTCGCATGGGGTCCCCAGTGAAAGAGTGAAAGTAGAAAAGAAAGTGTGTATTATCCAAAATATTAAAGTACTCTATTATCGTTAACTTAAAAAAACACAAACATATTTTCGAATTCAAACTTTAAAAAAATTAAATACTTACCTCCCCCAAAAAATGTAACGCTAGTGGTCGCATGGGGTCAGCACTCAAGTAGCGATACATGTGTACGCGACGATGTTCTAGCCGTAACTAAACAAATCAAACGAAATGTGTATTGTCATAAATATTAAAGTTCTTTAATATAGTTAACTTTAAGAAAAAAAGCACAACTTTGACTTCAAACTTAGGTACAAAAATAAAAACTTACCTACGCCAAAAAAATGTTACGTAAGTGGTCGCATGGGGTCAGGACTTAAATTTTCTGAACCTATTTCAAATAAATTTTAACTATGGGTCAATAGCACGTTAAATAGCTTACAATGTTGCTTTCAAATGAGCCCTATCTCTAACTAAATAAAAAATAATTTTACCTGAAATTCAATTAGTAAAAAGACTTACGTTACAAATAGTTTTGCAGCGAAAACACATGGATAATGAAGAGTATAGGAAACTGCTTTATTGTGAAGAAGGCCGAATATGCTTGAAGGAAACCAGATTTTTCCATTTTTCAGCCTGGTGCTACCTAAAAAATGATGCCGACTTTTTTCATTAAGAAAGTTAATCACTGATTAATTTGTCGAATATTTTTTTATTAACTTCAAAGTATTTAATACATGGTAATCGAAGAGAAGTGCAAAAAATGGTGGCCCTTAAATATAAACAACCCTTCATTTCATGCTGTGCTTTTTTAGTTTTCATTGATTTAAAGGTGTCTCAGGATTAAGTGAATTTTCGTGTTTGAGAGAAGGATATTAGTGTTAGTATTTATATTATCTGAGAAACCTGAGAAAAAAAATTGTTCACTCGGTTTCGTTTTCGGCTACTTGGGCCATATGCTTTTACTTTTATACACTATATATATAACAGCCCGTGATTTTTTAGTCCCGGATCCGAGTTTTCTCTCGACGGCCCTGACTCCAAGGCATTTTTTTCAACTTGAAATGGCCTTGACCCCATGCGCCGAATTAAGGGTTAATATATAGATAATAATATAAGCGGGCTAATCAATTAAATATATTTTTGATATTTTCATGGATAGTCAAATGAGTTAAATAGAAGTATGTATTACTATGTGGACGGATAGAATACTTAATTTGAAACATTTTGTCAATCATCAGATGGCGTATTGTAAAGTATTACACAGCTTTTACCCTCACATTTATACAGTAATAGTTCAATATTAGAAATGCAAAACCTCCTAAAAAATATATTTGCAACATCCTAATAAGCAAAAACTTGACGCTACATTGCATTTCTTTATTTCATTTTCCTGCTATCCTTATTATGATTATTAGTTGGAAAGCTTTTTCCGTTCAGAAATGAAATGGAAGTTTTGCAAAAGTTTGCTGTTCACGAGCATTTGCGCCCAATTGAAATGCAAGACATCGGAAGCGTCGAACGAAACGTAGATACGTGGTAAGACGCGCTGGAACTTGAATGGCACTTTTGTTCTGCAGTAAGTCACAGCGGAGTGGAGGCAAAGATATTGCTGATATAAATTGCAATTTTGTGTTGAATCTCTTTGGCAAAGTGCTTACAACTAATGCACAGAAAAAGGAAGATGTGAAACAAAAATGAATGGAAAATACATATGTATTTTGATATGCATACATACGCACTAAACGTACAGATACACTAACTGTACGTTTAGTAAGGTAGATACATACAGAAATACTCATGGTCTTCAAAATGTTTCTACACACAAATTTCCTTCACAAATATTACTTTAATCACAATTGCAAAAGGAAAATATAGGAAGTAATTTGTTTAGTAGATATAACTAATGCCCCTAATACGTCTCTTTTAGAGTTCTAACATTTTCAAGAATTTTTTCTAAAAAAAAAAAAATTGTTTTGAATATTTTTTAAGAAGCAGTGTCTCAGTCCAGAGCAAGGCGAATTCATGTAAGGTGGTTACAGTTACTTGGGTTTTGTTTTTGATTTACCGGGCCATTGTCAAATTAACACAATTCTTCGCCGAATGAAAAAGAGCGACAGAAAATAAAAACACTCTCACGTTTTCGCTCACTCGCTAGCGAAATAAAAAAATTTAGACAATCAAACGTTACTCACAGCTGATGAAACAACACCACCTTGTATGAATTCGCATTGGTCAAAAGTATATTAAACAAAGTGAAATCAATACATGGATGGCTGAGTGGAAGATCGACCTATCTCGGCAGGCAGTTCGAAAACGACCTATCTCAGAAAATTTTTTAACAACGTCGTATTTCAGAATTTTTTTGAAAAACACCCTATCTCATAATTCGGTTGAAGAACGCCCTATCTCGGCTGCCGATTCTAAACCGCCCTATCTCAGCACATTTTCAATGTATTTTCGTTTGAGGTAGGGCGTTTTTGAGCGGAATTCTGAGATAGTGTGATTTTCAACAAAATTCTGAAATAGGGCGTTCTTCAATAAAATTCAGAAGTGGGGTGTTCTTGAAAAGTTTTCTGAGATAGGGCGTTTTCGAACTTGCTGCCGAGATAGGTCGATCTCCCACTCAGCCATCGATATGACATATTTATTTTCGATACGTTAGTGAAACTCGAAAATTAAACCAGAAAAGCTCTCGCTAAATTTTCGTGTGTTGATCCGCTGGGTATATACATATGTGATTAGGGCGATAAAATTACATGTATAATTAAGTGCGTCTATTATTATGATTTCCAGTTTAAAAAAATTTTGAATTAGGATTGAAATAATCGTAAATCCAAGGAGAATTAGATTACAATTTAAGTTACAAAAATGAGTATCAGATCATGTAATGACCTGGTTGGTTGGTGATCAATTACCAGAAGTGTATGAAGACGTAGTAATAACACCGGATATTCTAGACCCTAGGATATTCTAGGGGATTCAGGTATAATAACTTGTCAATTCTATAATAACGCACTTTTAAGAATTTTTTTTTTTATTATTGGTGAGCAAGTCGAAGCGGACCGGGAGGGGAGGGGGGGCACAATGGCTGGAGGCGCCTTATATATATGTATGTATGTGCCATTTTTACCGTTACATATTTTTTCTATACTCGTTTATTCCATGGGGTACTCATGCCATTAGGGTGCTCTTTAATGTAAAAAATATTTAAGGAACATGAAGGAAAAGTGCAAACAAAGTTTCTCAACAATGTTTCTTTGCACCAAAGTGCACCCAGCAGCCGCGGCGTTTTTAGTAAAAACAAACGCTTTTTGGTAAAAATGAAACGGCAGTTTAAAATCCCTTTTGATGGTATAAATATTTGCATTTTGATCACTTTTAATTATTTTAAATGCTGCTCTGCGACCACCAACTTCAATTTGAAAAAAACGCTTAAAATCGCCAACCTGAGAAAACTGAGAAATCACTTTTCTGTATACAATCCAGACTTTTAGAAAAACTTGGCTACATCAATTTCCCAGCCGACTGCTGAACAGTGTAATTCAATTAGTTAATAATTTTTATATTATTTCCGTGGACTTAATATTTCTGAAAATATACTGTTCTTAAAAAGCCTTAAAGGGAAGCAATCATGGGCGTAGCCAGGTAGGGGCAGGGGGGTGCTCGAGCCCCCCCCCCCTAGATTTAAAGTTTTCCTTATATATATATAAAATAGTACCCTGAAATGCCAGCTTAAAAGGGTCGAGCCCTCCCCTAAATTTCATTCTGGCTACGCCGATGGAAGCAATCTTAACTTTGTGGTACTTACATCCCCTTTTGGGCTCTATTTGTGAAGTCCATTAGGCATAATTTGAAATTCCCTCCCTGGCTGATATAGACATACATAGATTGCATGATACGAGACTCAGCATCCAGCCAATCAGAGCATCCCATGATTTTGTGCTCTAATTTGACAGCACTAACACACCATGGGGAGCCTAGTGTATTTCGCAGAAGTTCTGAAAAGTATGTATAGGCTCAATATTCAAATGCATAATCCACCAACCGATAATCTATATACATATATATATGTGGATATCTGTTTGTTTATTAACTTATAACTTTTGGACCACTACACGGTTCGCACGAGACTTTGCACACTTATTTGTTTTTTACCCCGGGAATGTTATAGGTATGGTTTTGTTTGCAAATATGGTGTCAGTTTTGCGAGGGGCGTGGCACCTCCCATAGGCCTTCAAATTTTTAATCAACTATAACTTCGGAAACATAAGTCACATGAACTTGAAATTTGGTATGCAAACATATCAATGGTAGGTGCTTATAGTAAGGGGCGTGGCATATCTCATAGACGTAGAATTTTTAATCAGCCATAACTTCGGAACCATAAGTCACATAAAATTGAAATTTGGTATGCAAATATATCAATGGTAGGTGCTTATAGTAAGGTTAATATAAATGACTTTGTAAATGGGGGCGCGGCACATAATATAGGCGTGGAATTTTATATCAGCCATAACTTCGGAACCACTAGTCACATGACTCCTTTAATTCCTTTTGATATGCCTTTCGAATTTAAAAGACCTCAGGTTCCAGTTCGCTTAGATTTAGCAATGACAATAAACAAGAATGCCTTAAAGTAAAACCCGAAACTTTATCGAAAATAAAATGTATGATAATTGTATTGGAAAATGCATTTATGTTAATAGATACTTTGAAAAATTATTATTGCATTTCATTCCATAACACCCAAGCTATACAGCTGTCCTACCATATGCTGCTATCACGGCTATAGCAAAATTAGAGCAGAGAGTATAACATCTTTACATAAAGCATTTTTCATATTTGTATAAAGACGGGTGAAATCCGCGGGTAAAAGCTAGTTTTATATATTCATTAAAAATAAGTAATTTATTTCTAAACTATAATTGATGGAAATGTCAAATAAGCGCGTTAAAGGGCGAATTGGAACTTATGCTTTGGCTTGATGCATTTATTAACGCACCCTATTTTGTGCGAAGTAGCTGACATAGCTGGGATACCAAGGGTAGCAGAAGTTTTATCACAAGACTCCTAAAAGGGCATGCATTAATTGATAGGTAAGAAGATAGGGCAACTAATAGTTTTGAACTTCCCAAGTAATCAGGAATTGGGTGAGTCGAAGATATTTTGCAAATAAAGCAGGATCTCTAAAGGTTTTCCTAGCTGTGTTACCGTTATTACTGTTACCACAGCCTCCTGGAACGGGCTTATTTACTTTTACTTGCAAATTTTCCCAAAGAAATGCTTGAATCTTATTTTTTGTTCTGTGCATATTGTTCTATCTAATGAAGATCGTATTTGACCTTTCTTAATGGAAAGCCGATAAGAAATGTGCAAACACAACTCAAAAAGTTTAATCCACACATGCAATGGACTTAGGCCGCGTTGAAGAGATATCTAGTTTGGTTAAATTCTTCGCTATATTTGTAATAGTGTTAAATTTTTTTGGTGTAGCGGTGCATATTGGACAAGAGTGCATTGATTTTGTCTCAGTGATGATGTTGAGCACTTTTCCATCGAATAAGGTCATACGTAAATGGTAATTTATACTGATTTCCACGTTTTCCAGCGCTATCGTGTGAAATTGTAGATTCTTTATTTCATCGTCCAATACCTTTTTTCTCTACTTAAAGG
Source organism: Rhagoletis pomonella (assembly GCF_013731165.1). NCBI lineage: Eukaryota > Metazoa > Arthropoda > Insecta > Diptera > Tephritidae > Rhagoletis > Rhagoletis pomonella. Next base: position 82,223,964 of record NW_023458558.1, on the reverse strand, counting down.
GTTTCTTTTGTCTCCTTTAAGAATAGTAATTTTTTAGACGACAGAACCGAGGAGAATGAGACATTTTATTATTCCAAACAATTTTACCATTATTATTTAATAATCGAAGGCGAATTTATTCCACAATATTGTAGCCCGTAAACTTTCATCATTTATATGGGTATTGTCAGTATTAAGTATTATAACCTTGATTGTAAGATGAGTGCCCACTGTTTCCCTCAAAAGCCATAAGAACACACCAATTCTACGTATATTTCTGCATGCTGTATGACAGTTGCTTGCAACTGGACTATTTTTTCGACTGCGTGATTTAGTAAAGCCTGAAGCTTCAAAACAGAGGTCGAAAGTGTTTTGATACTCGAGAGAGAATATTAAAGTTTACCTCAACCTTTCCTTAATATGACTAGCAAGTGTAGGCAAATTAATGAGCTTTAGACGACTAGTGTGAGGAGGGAGATTATACTCTGAATCACGCAATGGCAAAAGCAAGAACTGTTTTTGAATTGATTCAATCATTTGAATGAACTTGGTAGCGGAGATCGCAAACAATAGACATGCATTCTAATATTTGTCTAATTAAATAAGGATCTTTGAACAATTTTGACCATCGCTTTAAAAATGCAAAAAAGCCTTTGGCTTTATTGACTGTAGCATTAATATGAAGGTTGAAATTGAGTTTTGAATTCATTGTGATACCAAGATCGACAAAATTGGATCCCTGCTCCAGAGTATAATTTGATATGGCATAAACAGCTGGTTGAACCACCCTTCTAGAGAAGCACATAACTTTAAATTTTGTTTAGTTTAGTGGCAGTTTGCATTACACCAACTAACCATATTACTTAGATCTATTTGTAATAAAGACCTTTCTTCGATAGAGGAACATGTTTTAAAAAGGTTAACATCATCGGCATATATTAAATTTTTTTTAAGTTTTTATTATAGAAGCAAAATCATTAATGAATATCAGGAACAGAATCGGGCCAAGGTAGCCTCCCTGGGGAACCCCTGAGGAAACATTAATAACGTTGCAAGAACAATTTTTAGAAATAAACTCTTCGTGTTCTATCATAGAGGTAAGAAGATATCCATTAAAGAAGACTGGGCTGAAAGCCAATTCGATCGAGTTTACGGATGAGTAACGGGTGCTATTCTTTGTCAAAAGCTTTACTGAAATCGGTGTATATTACGTCGGTATGGCTGTTTTCTCTAAAACCGTTTGGTACATAAATTGTAAACTACAATAAAAGAATGGTAGTAGATTTTCCTTTAGAAACCCCATATTAAGATTGTGAAATTGAAGGAGATACAAAATATGTCAGCTGGTTAACAATAATTGCTTAAAATAATTTTGGAAAGGCGGAGCACTTCGCTATGACTCAATAGTTTTCTAAAGAAGACTGCTGCAAATTTTGTGAGGTGGTGTTATGAAAGATTTCTTTCAGGCTGACGGAAAACGGCATGTCTTAGTGACAAGTTAAATAGAGTTGTCAAAGGCTCGCAGATGTTCTCAGCGCAGTTTTTAAGAAGACAGGTTGAAATACAATCAGTTCCAGGTCTAAATAACGCTTTTAAGGGTTTTAAATAGTGTTAGACTTCATCAGAAGACATAATGCTTCCTAATTAAGGGTCCGGACATTTCAGGTGCAGACCCTCAAATCATAGTTTTTTATACGTATAAAAACCAGAGGGTCTCATCTGAGGAAAGTTTTTTGTTTTCATGGGGAGAAGTTTTAGGGTGGCGGGTATTTAGTCGCTACCCAAAGGATACGTATGTAGATACACATATCTGGACGTCGTGCGCTGCGATTTGTACCGCATGCAAAATAATCGCTTCTGGCCACTCTCACGTGGATTCTGCGCACGGAACTATGCTTTGACCACCCAGCAAAAAATCGGTAATCGGTTTCAGTGGTAACGTGTTCTAGAAGGCATAGCGTTATAATGCCTTAGAATTTTTTCGCTTCTTTTCGGCATTGCCGGTAATGCAAAGCAGAATGTCCTACAATATTTTATTTATTTCGCTTCTTTGCTTCATTTCGGGGAATGCAAAGTAGAATGTCCTACAATATTTTATTTTTTTCGCATCTTTGCTTCATTTCAGGGAATGCAAAGTAGAATGTCGTAGTCAGCTGAAAAATAGAATGAATATCCAAAAATTCTGTTTCTACTGTTACTTTCTGTGGAAATTTGTCTCTCAAAAAAATCATGTTTTGCTTTGTTCAATTTGCAGCGAAGTTCATGTCAGTCAATGAAGTGAAGTACAAGAGTGAGGAAGTACAATTTTAAGCTTAATTAAATATGCATGTATGTACATATCGATTTTTAAGTAAAATCTAAATACCTAAATACATACATATGTACGTATGTATAAAAACTGATTTATAAAAATTGTAATGTTTTAAGACAATCTTTATTTTCTGTTTTCAATTTAATATAAATAAGTATGTACTTATCTAGGCATTCTACATTAGTTTCTCTGTAAGGCATTCTTTGTTCGCTTCTCTGGATTCGTTCGAAGGTAATGCTGTGGGTAAGGCCTTACCGCGAATGACATGCCCATGTTAAAATAATGCCTTTTTGAAGCGAAAGGGTAAGCGATTCTCATCGCCTAGCTCCTTTCCACTTTCGTTTCTTTGGTAATCGTGTTTTTCGCTGGGAAGTTTACACAAATTTTGCCAAAAGACTAGAAAGAAAAGCAAAATCTCTTTTAAGTGGTATGTACTTGATTGCATGAAAAATTTCGAGTCAGTCACTAAATCATCTTGAAATAAATAGTTCTATATATATAAAACTAATTTCATATGTAATTGAACTAAAGTCCTTGGTCTTGATGTTCCACAAGTAGTGGCAACTTTATTTCATAACATGACTACTAGTTTGTCAATTTTCCTAATTTCAGGTATTTTGGGAAGCTAATAAACAGGACCGGAAAGTTTAAGCTTTTGCTTGGAATTGCTTATTTTGCTTATTCAGGGTTTCGAAGCTTAATTTTAACGATCATGCTTATTTTGCTTATTTCAATGTGTAAAGCTAAGTACGGGCCTTTTAAAAAACGGCCAAGAAATAAGTTGCTATTATTTCGTGTGTGTGAATAGTAGTGTCCAAGGAGTTTTTGACATCTGAAATTTTACAGCTTGCTGTCTTACTTTTTCCTTCTGAAATAATGGAACGGGCCTATATTTCTGTTGAAATCAAGTTTGCCTTGTACTCTTCACAAACAAACTCTAGCAAACCAGAGTTGAAAGTGTAGCGAATTTCTTAAGAACTTCGTACTGATCGAACTGATTAAAAACAATTTTCAGTTCACTAAATTTTGCTGTTTTGTGGGCATATTTTCAAGCATATTTACCAATGTGCCTATGTAAGCGATTAAAATTTATTTTGTCTTGGTTATTTCGGCCCCGCTTATAAGCTATAGATGTATGAAGTGCATAAGCTTGGAAACTTAGTTCCATCTTAAGTTATAATAAACAGGCAGAAATTAAACAAAAAATAGAAAATCATATATTTTTAAGATTTTAGTCGCTGGTAGGCGCTTCCAAAAATTATTTTATTCATCTTAAACGTTCCACTTATAGGTATATTCTGTACGTTACCGATAATTATCCAGCAAATTGTATTACCAAAAAATATTACCAGTTCCTATCGCCCCGATTCTAGGCACGTTGGTAATGCCGTTACGAAAATTTGTGGAAGTTCGGCCAATGCATATTTCACGGGGCAATATTTTGCTCCCAGCTTATGAGATGGTAACAATATTTACGGGTTACAAGAATACAGAGAATGCAAAAAGGGACTAAAAATTTACAGGGACTTTATTTACCGGCTACACATTTTTTGTTACCAGCGCAGAATGGACCTGTTAGTAGCTTTTAGTTTATTCGTATTTGTACACTTTTTCAAATAAGGGCCACCCTAATGTTTTGCATATATATATATACATATGTTACTTCCAAAACTATAGAATAAAATATATGCCCATCTTTTTACTAGTATTTTAGTCACTTGCTTTCGGATCATAACCTTACCTTTTCCCCTAGTTCAGATTTTTTGCCTTTGTAGCCATTGGCGTATTAAATACTCGGTTACGTGCCTGTAGCCGTTTCAGATTTTTTTTAATATTTGACACAGCGGAAGAAGCATATTCAAAATAAATACCAATGCTTGTGACATTAACCCTTTTGTAAAATCACCAATGCAATATCGCGGGAAAAGTGTTGGTGAAAGGTCTTTCTGCTAACAATTGTTTCTGTCCTGATTGTTATTATTGTTCATTTTTTGCAATTTCTGTGGAACCAATGCACAGAAAGGTAACAACGCCGTGAAATTACGCATTTACCTGGCTGTTGTAATTCGTCGCAAGTAGTGACTCGCTGGTGGTTTTTATTTTCTAAAACGTCATTTAAAAATAAACAGAAACAAATCGACGACTTATATTCAATACCAAAAACGACAGTTTCGACGCAGAAAAGGCTCAACAACAATTGTTGTGATAGTATTTTAACAACAAACATTTACGACGAGACGGGTTCGCTTTTTTGTCTGCAACCCTTTTTCCAATGAAAGGTACCCTTCCTTTCATTTGGGTTGTGACGAAGGCTGCGGAGAATCGATGGCCGCAGGAGAGCTACACAAATATAAAAACGCAATGCACAAGCTATCGAAAGGGCGGAGACACCTGATGCGCAAGTACTCAGCTTGGTTTTTTTTATTTCGCACTTTCTTTTATTTTCACTTTACCCTATGTTTGCAATATTTTCTGACTTTTACTATCTATGTATGTTTACTTAGCCGACAGCGTTGCCAGTAGCAGCGGGTTGTATAAATACCACTGTTTCATTTTCCTTTACTGCTGAGCACTGTGTCTTTGCGAATTTAAGCAACATCTCAGAGAAATAACTATGCATATTCGTTTATTTCTCGTAGGAAACTTTCAATGAAAAGTTTCCTTCATAATCGGTGTTTCTGAAACCCCTTTCTTTCTGAATTATAATAGCCTTAGTGTTTGTTTAAACATTTATGGCCGAAATTAAGCTCTTTAATTAACAATAGCTACAATGCTTTTTTTTTAGAATATACATATGTACATACCCTGTCGGGAATTTCGTAGTCCACTACTAAACTAAAATAGCCAACTTTTGGCCCACTTATTACAGCTAACTTTCAATTGGATTCAAAGTCATGCAAGGTTCAACCGATGAAGTATGTATGTGTAAAATTTGTTTCTGAATTTTCACTTCTAACAAAAAAACTTCTATTAAAAAAGAAAAAATAAAAAGCAATTATGTATGTACATTCATTGTCATTGCGTTTTGTATAAGCTGAAAACAAACAAACGTTTTTTTGCGATATCGTCATGTAAAAGTAGTCAGTTGAACGCAACGGAAAGTAGTCGAGTCGTAGTCACTCCCAGTTTAAAAATAGTGAACTTATAGAGCATTTGTAGTTAGTTTAGTTCCCTACAGGGTAGGTAAGAATGCAACGTAATGTCATACATACATACATATGTAAGTAAGAATTGCTCTCGAGCTTTCCATTAAGAAATGGGCTGCCTGGCGTGTAATTAATTTAATTAACATCGTGCCTAGACCCATTCTTGATAGAAATTTACTGCTGGAGAAGGAGTTCCACTTATAGTATATTAATTCATTGCCTTCCTTTTGTGAGAAAACAATTTAAAGAAAAGGATTATATACATAAATTGATGGACACAAGTAGGTGGGCGTTTCATCGTATTTTTCAATATAATCTCGTCTCATGCTCCGTACGTAATTAAGAGGCATTGTCAATTGTGGGTAGCTTAAAGAGTAAAACAAAATTGGTTTCTTTAAATAGTGCTGATTATGAATTCGCCGATTATTGGAATACGAAAAATAAAAACAGATGCACAGAACTACGAGAATGGGATCGAATTCCACGTGTCAATTTTTTTTTATTTGAAGAAAGCAGAAACTTATGTTACCAATGGAAGATATCTTCAAGTCTTTGGAAAAACAACAGCACACAATGGGACTACAGTGGCCAAAATGTGTATACACATATTATGAACAGGGAATAGCGAATTCTGAAAAAGCGATTACGCAGAATAACAGTAAAATATACAACTAACCTTAGTCAAAAATAATTTATTTTAAAAATGCATATTTGCAGTCTGGAGACAGGCCTAAACTAGATACAATGTAAAAAATACATTTAAAAAAAAAATTTATTGTGTCTCAAGTATTTAATTTACATTACTAACATGAAATCTTTTTAAATGCGGCGAGACCGCTACTTACAGAAGTTATTTAAATTAACATTAAATTGTAAAGACACCCCACTTGCAACATTAATAAATAATATTAAAAATTAAAAACCCATGCCTGCATACCTGCAAAACAATGAATTTCCCCTCATCCCCCGCAAAACTCTATTTCCTTCGCTCGTCCACGATAGCGCCCCGATCCTTCTTACATAAACACAAGTCTACACATATTCAACAAAGGCACTACCCTATCAATAGTGTATCAAAATATATTAAATCTATACCAACCAAATTTCCCAACTACTCCCTCACAGATGGATCAAAGACATCAACTACCGCGGCTTACACTATTACCACTACAAATACTATCATTAATACATCCTTACTCTCCAAATATTCGTCAGTCTTTACCGCAGAGACCATTGCAGTTTCACAAGCGATTTCGCTGTTAAAAGATAAGCATCTAATATGCATTGACTCCTTTTCAGCCCCAGAAGCCATTAAAAATGTCAACCACTGCAGGCACTACATCAACAATATTCGAAGTCACCTGCTTGATATCTTCTCAAAATAATACTACTTTGGGTTCCGCAACATGTGACACCACTCCTTGCATCCCAAAACTATAATAACCCCAGGGAAATACTAAACCACATGAAAGAACATTTTAACTACACACAAATAAATATCTTTGTTCACACCCCTACATGGTATCAACAAGTTAACACTGGTAAATCTCCCACCAAAACTTTTTATTGCGAGGTTAGACCTGATCAAATTCGAAAGATTTTGTAACCAGTCTTTACCGATTCCGAAAAATGAAACCAAATCCTTATCAAGGACTTCGCCATCCTTTGCTGCCAAAATTAGTTAATCATAATTCATACTGCACGACAAAGCCAGCGGAGGTTTATCGTTTTTTTTAGAGGAACTGAAAACCCATCGTGCCTTACGATCCTGGGCACAACTTTCCCTGTGCTTTTGTGAACAATGAATTTTACTCAAAGTATGCTAATTTTTCTAGGAAAATATTTAAATATAAGGTTTTCAATAATATTATTTTTCCCTATCAGTATTAGCAATATTTCGTGATTTATAGATTGTACAAAGACTACCGATTAAACAAAAACACCTAAGTGGAATGCGAAACAAGGTCGCGAAGGTTTTCATTATATTTTTTAAGGGAAATTTTTATTTTTTCATATTCTCTATTTAAAATTCGACCTCTGAACAATCCAGAGGTCATCTAAAGGAGAGATTAAGAAATAAAAGACAAAAGGCGAAATTTATTTTGAAACAAATTATAAAGGACAGGGGGTTAAAATAATGGACAGTCCTTTAAAATAAAGGCCTTTATTTATTTTAAGCTTCAATCGAAACACTAATAGACACAGTGTAATCAAATCTGTAGCGTAACGCCTGAGTTGCTATCACTAAAAATACTACCTTGTAATTTTAAATTTTAAGTTTAGGTTATTTAAATAAAATTTATAAATAAAGAATTTTTCTACTAGTGCAGATATATAAAAGGCCAATTTTATTGTTGTTTAGTTTTTGTAAATATCTGTATACCAGTATTCTTTTAAAATTTCATCACTGTAATTCATACGACAGTTTCACTTGAAATTCTACATAATTTTTCTAGTATTTAGGAATTTTCAAGGAAGCGGGCTGAATCGTTCTTAGGTCATGTTAAAAATGTCAATGAACATGTGTGCATACATACATATGTACATATATGCCTGGGTAAAGAAGTGATTATTTATGGAATGTATACTAAATATGTTCAACTTATTTTACAATTGAACAGGTCAAGTATACATTAACTATGCGTGTCATATTTGAAATTGTTCCAGCTGCCTGAAACTGCAAATTCAAATTATATTAATATATTAATAGATACACCTCCTGAACAATTTGTTGAATTTTTATTGTATAGCTGAAGGAAATCACTATGATGTGTATACTATATAAAATAAATAATATGCAATATAGGAAGGAAATGCAATAAAGTGTAGATATTTATGACTCGCGAATCTCTTAATCAGATTCGATATCCACCATTTGGTATTGTAAATTTTTAGTTCTGCCATTTTTAAAAAGAAAAAATACGAACTGTTTTATAAATCAAATAAATTTGTTTATTAATTTTCCCAAAAATTCATAAAATTTAGTCCTTGGGGCCAAAAAACTTTTATAGGAGGGTCCATAATGAGAAACTCCTTATTATCTCCAAATAAGAAAATGTTTTTGTAAACGAGCAGGGTACACAAAATTTCATCAAAATATAAGTTTTTAATATTTGCGCCTATTTATTTAGGACTGATGAACGATAATATATATTCACTGATTTTGACCTTCTTTCAGATTATTGCTTTTCTTGTTAAAACCAGTATATACTTTAAATTTCAGGGAACTTGTACTACGATTACTAATTTTTGGCCGCAGCTTATGTGTAAACGTCCCAATGTGCGGTAGCAGCATGTGTGATATATGTACATAGACACAAAATAATTTATACATATGGATATGTATATATGTATTATGCATCCTGGTCCGGAGAATTCCATTTAATAAAATTAAATATGTTTTCTTACACTCAAAATATCATCGCTCTCAGCCCTGAACTGTGGGATATGCGTGATAATGTTAAGTAAATAAATAAATTATTATTGTTTGACGCATTGAATCTATACCCTTGTCTTAATTAAAGACAAGAGAAGGAACCACATCACACTTTCATTGGCGCGCCAACTTCCCTGTCACCCACACTTCTTTTTTTATGTTTTTTGCACATTTTGATCCACTGGGCGCTTGGTTGTTATTACGAAACAAGTCATCACCATAAATAACCATTACCAATGCAGTAAGCGAAATAGCTGACATCGGAAGGAAAGTTGTGCCAGCAATTTTATTAAAATTGTGCAGCAACTTTTGCCCTTTGGCAATTTGTGGATATTTATTCCGAATGAGTAGCCGAATTTGCCTCAATAATACGAGTACATATAAAATGTGTGTATTTGTATTCAAATATTTTTTCAGATGTCCTATCACCCTCAGGTGAGCTGGCTGTGAAACTTCAGCCGAAACTACATATTTAGTTTAGTCCTTCCCTTTCCTCTTTGGTTGTGAAGCTTGTTGATGTTAAACTTTCATTACGTACGTAAGTATACAGGTAAATAAATTACATACCTTTGTGGAAGGCGGAGCCACTATCCGTTTATTCGATGATATACCAGATCGCAAGTAACAACCGCCTAAGTCTAAAATCATGTATTCGAGGAAACACATATGCATACATACCTACATATGTATGTATGTATGTGTTACCGGCCAACCCCGATCTTAGGGCAAACTAGTTTCGCCTAGACTGAACTAGCCCTAACATATACATACCTCTGTACCTTTGGAAAATATTTAATGCACAGGCTTCAGAATGAAGTGCTAAGCTATTAAAAATATCTTTTTCAAAAATATATAAGTAGAATATGAAACTATTCAGTATTCAAAAATTTAGTGATAATGAATTTTCCCTATCTGGGTACTAAAAGCATACATATTTATGTATGTACTAGATGCCATAAACACAAAATGCCGTTGCGTATTATTTATTTGGAACTCATTTTTAAATGAAAGGCTTACTGCACATCTGTGGACATACCCTCCATACCACCTCATTTTTTAATCCAACGAACGGTGAGGACCTTATAATTTTCAAACAGGTGGCAACCCTGGCGGCCAAGCCTTTTCATTTGACACCTCATTTTTGAACAGCCTACATCTTATAATTTTTGGCACAGGTGGCAACCCTCTTCGAAAAAGTAGAACCTTTGTTATTACACATCTGAAGGCCCAGCCTTTTCATTTTTTTTTTAATTAAATGCACTGTGCAAAACTGATTTCGTTAATAAAAACTGTCTTCACGTATTATGTGATTCGATTTATGTGATTAGATGATTCGACAATTTTATGACAATTCAAACCTGCCCGGACTTTGCTAATATTTTCTGAAAGCATACATATCCAGTAATAAAATAATTGATGGATTTGCAAATGTTAGCTCGTATTTTTATTTAATGGCCTATTAAAGTTTTCATGTCCCTCCCGGCCTAAATAGTTTTCAAAATAAGTGGAAAAAATAGTTAAATTAAATGTCTAGGCGAAAATAAAGGTTAAGACATACCTATATAGTAAAATTTCATGGGAAATATTTTCCTATTAGCTCCCACCTGAAAGGGTCGTTTTGACCCTCACTTCAAGAAACCCCGCAAAAAGCAAAATTTGGAAATTTGTTACGGAATAATATATATGTGTACATATTTATGTGCAGTAAAAGAAATAAAAAAGTCAAACTACGGGCGAAGCTGAACATTAAATACCCGGCGCACCTTTTTTACCTTCCCTTTATTAGCTCGGGATGTAACTATGTAATATTGATGCGCCTAAAAGATGCAGCGATTTCTATTCTCAGGTTACATACCTGATGACAGTACGAATGGGAATTATAATAGGGAGGTTTTAGTTTTTTAAATTATAATTTTTTATGCATGAAGCCCACTGTATCAAAATATTTCAATATTTATAGTACTACAATATGGAGTTGCTACAAAAATATGTAGATTTATAGAGACTTCGATATTGTAACACGCTATTTTAATAATTTATTTGAAATCATTTTTTTTTCTATTCAGTTTTTATTTCTGTTGCTTATATAATTATTAACAGATATATTGTGATTAACTCTCCGTCAGACACATGTTTCGATTGGCACATTCGGTACGCATGAGTCTGGGTGGACCCACATGCAAATTGTATGCATTTGTATAGAAATTATGTGCAACATTTGTTCAGTTAAACTTATTTATTGTATGTTATTTAAATATTTACTTAATTTAAGGGCTTTCTTTTTTATTTTATTATTTAAATACAGTGGCGATCAAAATCCAGTGCATGTTCGACATTTTATTACTTACAGTAACATTACTTTTTTAATAATAAGCGGTTTGCTTTAAAATTGTCAGCAATTTGTCCTTATTATCTAAGGTATAAAGCCTAGTATACAGAAAAATTAACAAGTGATTGACAGCAAAAACGCAACGCAACTCCCTTCACTCGGTTTTGAACTTTTCTGTTTTGAGATTTTAGGAGGTATATATCAAGAGGATTGTGGAGACTCCTTTGCTTTTAATAGCGATTTTCATATGTCTGGAAATGCTCTCTACTGAGTTTTCTATGATTTCGCTTGGAATATTACCCCATTACAATTTTACTCGCCTCCAAAGCTCTTTCATGTTACTGGAGCTCGCTTGTGCTATACTAGTCCTCTCTTGACCACAGCGCTCAATTTTTCGATAGCTTTGAGGTCTGGGTTTTGTGCTGGCCATGTTAGACGTTTTTCTTGGCATGTTGTTTTTGAAGATGTTGATGAGGTCTTTCCCAAAAATATGCCTTTTTATCGCTGTGGAACCAATTAATTTTCGTTCCATCGGACCATCTTACCCCTTTCCAGTCCAAAAGCTCCAATTCTCGTGACTTATACAAAATTTCAGTGGCAGCTTAATGGCTTGGGATGTTTTACTTGCTGGCATTTGGTGCCATGGGTTAATATAAAAGGTATAATGAACATATCTTCCAAACAAATTTGCCGCACTTTGTAGACAAAAGCGCTAGCCCTGCGGAAGAAGTTGTTTGCCAGCAGGACCGAGATCCAAAGGATTCTGAAAATATTCGACACCGCCGGCTGCTTGAGCAAATTTTTCACGTAATGCAGTGGGCAGCACAAATCCCAGACCTCAACGCCATCGAAAAATTGAGCGCTGTGGTCAAGAGAGGATTAGCATAGCACAAGCGAGCTCCGAGTAACATGGAAGAGCTTTGGAGGGGGGTAAAATTATAATGGGGTAATATTTTTTACATATTGGTAGTTCACTAAACTTTAGTAAGCTACTTGAAATTTCAAGCCTCTAGCTATATTTAAAGTACCTTTTTCTGTAATTTAAAAATGGAAATGGGCTAGCTGGGCTCATTTGTCAGACGAAGGGTTAAGGTTCTGGGAAAACTTATGGCAAATGCGATCAATAAAAGGGAATTAATTCAAAATATCCATGTAGTTGATTTATGAACGAAAGCTTACTTGTATCCATACATACTGCCTCTGCCTCTTTTGAGCAGAGAATAATACAAACATTTTCAGGTGAATTAATTCAACAATAAAATCCTTTAGTTTTTGTATAATTCCCGAAAAAATTTTGTTCTGTGTAAAAGACGTCTTCACCGTGACAGTATTTTTATAAATGGAATCCGTTTTTAGTTCTTGAGTAAAAGCAACGAATACATGTATATATTACCGGCCAAACCCGATCTTAGGACAAACTGGTTTTGACTAGGCTAAACTAAATCAGGCGCCACAGTATTTTTGAGCAGAACTGCCTTCTGCGTAAGCGGTCTTCGGCCGTGCTTCAAAAAAATAACCCTCATCAGTCCAACTCCAACTATGTAGTCCACAATATATTTGCGTCCAACTTGACTTCGCGCTAGATGGATTTTTCGGATCCATACAGATAGAACTAATTTCTCCCAGGAAAAACTAGTTTGTCTTAAGATCGGGTTTGACCGGTAACATATTAATATATGTAGTACCATTGAGATCGAAACCCCCCAGACTCGAGGAAGAAATATGAATGGCACTGTTGTGCTTTTTAATGCAACGCTCGGTTGTTCCATGACCGCTATCGCGTTCTAGATGAAAGTGTCCAGATACAAGGAATTTTTTTTAGGGTTTGCTTTCGGAGCATAACTCCAAATCTAACGCAGATATGTGGTTTTTCATAAATTACTTTTGCCCCTTATATCTGTTTTGTGCATTTGTCTCACAAAAAATATACGATACGATTAGGAAACACACCAGATAAGTACATATGTATTAGCGTGGGCCGAAAATCTTGTTTTTTAGAATTTGATTGGTTATAGCAAATATTTTGTTCATAAAGCTCTAAAAACATTCTGTGTGGAAGGTGAACATTTTTGGTCAATATCTTAGGCTCGCCCAAGTCCATGAAAGCTCAAGTGCTAAAATAATTTTTTCTTAGCTTACTTCGATTCTATACAAAATGGTTCATATACCAAATAAAGTAGGATTGATACTTTCGAAGATTCTTGCAATTTTAGAAAAAAAAATTTGTTAATTAATGTATTTATTAATTTTTATTTTTTGAGCACATTGAACTTTGATGGACTAGGGCGTGCCTAAGATATTGACCAAAAATTTTCATCTTTCACACAGATTGTTTTTATAGCATAATGAACCATATTCTTGCTATTACTAAACAAATTTCTTAAAAAGCGGATTTTCGGCCCATGCTAGTATGTATGTTAAAATTTAAAACAAACATTGTACTTGCGTAGAAGAGGCTCTCTTGCGCTGATGTAAGAAAGAAGGAAAGAAATATCAAATCGACAGGAAAAACACTTTAGGGCCACCCCAACAATTCTATATCAAGCAAGTACACCCCACTTGAAAGCTGCAATTTCGCCAAATAATTTATGTTAGGCAAATTTAAACTATACTGGTACATACATACATATGTGTGTATACGTTCATACATTCAAACATGTGTACGCACGTGCGTAGAAAGCATATGAGTTGCAAAACGTTTGGGCTACTTCTAAATTGGTAGTTTTCTATTTGTTCCTGGTGGGGTTTCGTTGGATTTTCGCAAAGCCGTTGCCTATGTCCGGACTCGCCATGTACATATTAAACTGTTTCTACAGTAAATTCTTGTTTTTCCGACAACAGAAAGTTTAACCACAAACAAAATGGAACCGTAATTTTCGTCATGCAAAACGTTAGAGAAGGTTATCAATTCATCGGAATATTTTTTTTTTATGTTCTTTCCTTCGCTCGTTTGCAAAAGAACGCAACTATAAATAAGGAACACAAAGAAATGCAATTAACTTAGCATTAAATAGAAAAATGTAAGACCTTTTGCACAGATTTTTCTTCTTCTTCTTCTTCTTATTTGGCGCTGTAACCGCCTAAGCGATTTTGGCCGAGTCCAAAACAGAACGCCAGTCATTTCTCTTCTGTGCTAACTGACGCCAATTGAAAATGCCAAGTGAAGCCAAGTCCTTCTCCACCTGGTCTTTCCAACGCAGAGGAGGCCTTCCTCTTCCTCTGTTACCAGCATCGCGGCCCGCGTTGAATATTTTCAGAGCAGGAGCGTTTCTGTCCATCCGAACGACATGGCCAAGCCAGCGGAGCCGCTGAATTTTAATTCGCTGCACTATGTCTATATCGTTGTAAAGCTCATACAGCTCATCGTTAAATCGTCTGCGATATTCGCCATCACCAACGCGTAAAGGTCCGTAAATCTTTCGCAGAATCTTTCTCTCGAAAACTCCAAGAGCCGCCTCATCAGATGCTTTCATTGTCCATGCTTCCGCGCCATACACCAGCACAGGCATGATGAGTGACTTATAGAGTGTGATCTTTGTACGACGAGAGAGGACTTTAATTCTCAATTGCCTACTCAGCCCAAAGCAGCACTTGTTGGCAAGAGTAATTCTCCGTTGGATTTCAAGGCTGACATTATTATTGGTGTTAATGCTGGTTCCCAAATAAACGAAGTCGTCCACTTTTTCAAACTTGTAACTGTCAACAGTGACGTGGGTGCCAAGACGCGTATGCTCTGACTGTTTGTGTGCTGACAGGAGATACTTCGTTTTGTCCTCGTTCACCACCAGACCCATTCGCTTTGCTTCTCTATCCAATCCCGAGAACGCAGAACAGACGTTGCCCATGTTTTTACCGATAATATCGATGTCGTCGGCATACGCCAGCAATTGTACGCTCTTATAAAGTATTGTGCCTGAGCGGTTCAGTTCTGCGGCTCTTATTATCTTCTCCAACATAAGATTAAAGAAATCACACGAAAGGGAGTCCCCTTGTCTGAAACCTCGTTTGGTATCAAACGGCTCGGAGAGGTCCTTCCCTATTCTGACGGAGCTGGTGGTATTGCTCAACGTCATTTTACACAGCCGTATTAGTTTCGCGGGGATACCAATTTCAGACATCGCGGCATAAAGGCAACTTCTCTTCGTGCTGTCGAAAGCGGCTTTGAAATCGACAAATAGATGGTGTGTGTCGATCCTATTCTCGCGGGTCTTTTCCAAGATTTGGCGTATTGTGAATACCTGATCTATGGTAGATTTTCCAGGCCTAAAGCCACACTGATAAGTGCCAATCAGCTCGTTGACGATGGGCTTCAGTCTTTCGCACAATACGCTCGATAAGACCTTGTAACCTATGCTTAGAAGGCTAATTCCGCGGTAGTTGGCGCGTATGGCGGGGTCGCCTTTCTTGTGGATTGGGCAGAGCACACTTAAATTCCAGTCGTCGGGCATGCGTTCATCTGACCATATTCTGCATACGAGCTGATGCATGCACCTCATCAGCTCCTCGCCGCCGTACTTGAATAGCTCGGCTGGCAGGCCGTCAGCTCCAGCAGCTTTGTTGTTTTTTAGCCGCGTAATCGCTATTCGTACCTCGTCATAGTCAGGCGGTGGGACAGCTACTCCATCATCATCGACTGGGGACTCGGGTTCGTCTTCCTCACTACTTTCAGCGCTGCTACCATTCAGTAGGTTATAAAAGTGTTCCCTCCACAATTTAAGTATATTCTGGACATCGGTCACTAGGTCGCCATTGTTGTTCTTACAGGAGTTCGCCCCGGTCTTGAAACCTTCCGTAAGTCGCCTAACCCTCTGGTAGAATTTTCGGGCGTTCTTCCTGTCGGCCAGCATCTCAAGCTCTTCGCACTCACGTATTTCGGCCTCTCTCTTCTTATTGCGGCAAATACGTCTCGCTTCCTTCTTCAGTTCCCTATAACGGTCCCACATGGCTCGCGTTGCGCCCGATCGCAGCGTGGCCCTGTAGACGGCATCTTTTTTCTCTGCGGCTTCTTGACATTCCTCATCGTACCAGTTGTTCTTTCGGGCTCGCTGAAATCCAACTACTTCTTCGGCGGCGGTACTTAATGATCGGGAAATGTGGTTCCACTGCTCGCGTACGTCGGATTGTTGAAGAGTGCTCTCAGAGAGCAGGTGTGTGAGTCGAGTGGCGAATAAATTGGCCGTCTGTTGTGATTGCAGCTTTTCGACGTTAAGCTTTCCTTGCATTGTTGGGCGCACATTTTTAGCTGCACAGAGGCGGGTGCGTATCTTGGCTACAACAAGATAGTGGTCCCAGTCGATGTTTGGCCGTCGGAGTGTACGTACGTCCAAAATGCTTGAAGCATGCCTTCCGTCTATCACAACATGATCGATTTGGTTTCTCGTTTTTCGATCTGGAGACAGCCATGTAGCTTGGTGGATGTTCTTATGCTGGAACCTAGTACTACATATTACCATATTTCGGGCCCCGGCGAAGTCGATCAGCCCCAGTCCGTTATCGGACGTTTCGTCGTGGAGGCTGAATTTTCCGACAGTGGCGCCAAAGATCCCTTCCTTGCCCACCTTGGCATTAAAATCGCCAAGCACGATTTTGACATCGTGTCGGGGGGCAGCGCTCATATGTACGTTCCAAGCGCTCATAGAAGAGATCCTTGGACGCCTCATCCTTCTCTTCCGTCGGGGCATGGGCGCAGATGAGCGAGATGTTGAAGAATCTAGCTTTGATGCGGATTGTGGCTAGACGTTCGTCCACCGGGGTGAACGCCAGTACTCGGCGACGGAGTCTCTCTCCTACCACGAATCCAACACCGAATTTTCGCTCCTTTACGTGGCAACTGTAGTAGACGTCGCAAGGCTTCACGCTTACTTTACCTTGCCCCGTCCATCGCATTTCTTGGATGGCGGTGATGTCAGCCTTTGTCTTCCCGAGGACATCAACCAGCCGGGCAGAGGCGCCTTCCCCATTAAGGGTCCGGATATTCCATGTGCATACCCTTAAATCATAGTCCTTTATACGTTTGCCGTGGTCGTCATCAGAAAAAGGGGGTCTCATCCGAGGCTGTTTGATTCTTTTCATTGGGCGGGGTTTTAACGTGGCGGGACCCAAACCCAGCGCACGCGAAGTTTTACGCCTTCTCACTTTAGCTCGCTCCCAAACCCAGAGGATACGTGGATATAAATATCCGGACGTTGTGAGCTGCGATTTGAACCGTACGCACAAGAATCGCTTCTGGCCACTCCCAGGTGAATGGCAGTCAAAAGTTTTCCACTTCTGCGCACGGAACCATCCTCCACAGGTTTGCACAGATTGGTAATTTTAAATCAAATTGGTTTGATATGTTTCAAATTAAACATTTGACCGCATGAATACGTTTTCTCTCTGTAGTATTTTTTTTGTTTTGCTTATTTTGGTTTTTCCTAACTTTGAAATACCATATGTAGAGCGCGAAGTAAACAAAACACCTTGTGGCGATAAATCATATCGTTACCCTAATATAGAAAGGCCCTAACCCATTACAGCGCTGTACAAAAGTCTGTTGATTACTCACTAAGGACCAAATAGAATCTAAAGCCACACTACCACAGCATTAAATAAGTTCATTATTTATTAAACACCAGTGTTTTTAAGAAAATTGCAACTAAATAACTTTAGTTTTTATAAAATTTTATAACTACTCTATAAAGAAATATTAAGTGTGTTTCTCTTTGAAGCAAACCCGATATTATTTTCAGTACAGTGTGCGGTATTCTTCTTTTTGAACGAATTAAATGCTTAAAATTTTTCATATGGAAAATTAAAACAAAATTTCATGCTTTTGATATAAGTCATATGAAAAAAGGGCTTTTTTAAGCTGCACAATGTTCTAAACATTGGACAATAAACAAACAGTTCATATATGTAATTTGCGCATATAAGTATAAGATTATTTACATTTATCGGCTGTGTAAACCTTTTGCGCCTTAGAACAAAAACATATAATTTTCCCATGCAATAAATTATTGTCATTTAAACAGTTTCCGAATACCCGTAAGTTCAGGTTGTCGAAGGCGTCCCGTATTGCTTGGAAGCGTAACTAAATGCAATACAAAGTGCGACTCTTTGACATGCCTTGTCAGCTGCCTGTATTACCTTGTGTAGGTAAATATATGTACATTCATATACATATGCGTATGTAGGTGTAGCGTCTGCGGCGACACGTGCAATCCAAAATGCCTAAGCACAATTTTGTGGTTGATGAGATATTCTCTCAGCCATTCAGTCACTAGCACGTTTTTGAAAATGGCCTCATGCGTGTCTAGAATACATAGCCATTAAACCGTCATGGCTCGATTTCAATGTCGGAACTCATTCGAGCTTATTTTTTCTTATGTACCTTCAAAAGTAGAAGCACAAAATACCGGAAAGTTGTGGGCAGTAGGAAAAAAAATCGTATAAATATTTCGCACAACGAATTCGCAAGTGATTTCCAACATTATTTGTTCGGCCGCTATGGTGTAGTGGTTAGCAGTGCGCGCTACCATTCTGCAGGGCCTGGATTGAAACCCAGTTTCAAACGGGCAAACCACCGAATGTTATTCCTGCCATGAAAACCTTCTTCTTCTTCTTCTTCTTCTTCTTATTTGGCACTACAACCGTTTGCCGGTTTAGGCCGAGACCAAAAAGCTTCTCCAATTGCTTTTCTCCTGTGCGAATTTGCGCCAGTTGGTTATCCTGAGCGCAGACAGGTCTTTCTGCACTTGGATCTTCCATTGCGTTCTCTGGCGCCCTTGCTTGCTTTATGCACCCATGGGTACGGAATCGACGGATTTATTCACCAAAGCGTCGTCCCCCATGCGTACAACATGTCCAAGCCAGCGCAACGCTATCCATTATATTAAAAAGCTCATCCATTCCATCTTCTCCGATACCCGTCATCCACGAAAACAGGGCCGTAGACCTTGCGTAGAATAGTTCTCTCGAAAGCCCCCGAAGCCTTCTTATCTTTGTTCGACATCGTCCAAGTTTCTGCGCCATATAAATGGACGGGCATGATCAGAGATTTGTAAAGCGTGATTTTAGTACGTCGAGAGAGGGCTCTGCTTTTCAATTGCCTACCGAGCCCAAAGTACCACCTGTTCGCCAGAGTTATTCTTCGCTTGACCTCCAGGCTGACGTTGTTGGTGGTGCTTATGCTTGATCCTAGGTAGACACAGTCCTTCACTACTTCACTACTTTTTATATGTTGTCAGGAGGTATTTCGTCTTGAACTCGTTCACCGCTAGACCAACCTTTTTAGCTTCTTTTTCTACACTGGTAAATGCTGCGGCTACGTCAATTTGTTTAAGACCTATTATGTCGACATCATCTGCATACGCCAGCAGCATCGTTCTTTGTGCTATATATGGTTGCGATTCAGAGTGGCAGCTCTTATTACGCTTTCCAGCATCATAAAAATATAATTGCTAAACTGTAGGCTATTTACAATAATTTTTAGGCGAAAAATAAGAATATTGTAAATTTTTGGAAAATGGGCGTAGCCACGCCCTTGCCTACTTATGATTACATGTGTATATCTTGGGAACCGCTTCACCAATTCCTCCCAAACTTGGCACAGTTGTTAGTTTGAAAAAAAATAAAATAAATACCAAACGGCTGAAAATAAAAAAATCGGACAATAAGCATGCCCACATCCCATATCACGGTAATTTAGAGAAATACGAAAGCTTCGATGAATAAGTAAATACTGAAGCAAAATTATTCAAAAATTATGTTTGAAATAATTCATTAGCAACAAATACTCGTATAATAAAATTTTTGAAAATGGGCGTGACCCCGCTCATTTCTGACCACTTATATGTATCTAGGTAACCGTTCGATAAATTTGTATCAAACTCGGTGTTATTATTGTGCTTGCTTCATAAAGGCAAACCGTTATTGCAATCGGACTAAAATTACGCCCTCTTTTTTATAACGGTGAATTTCAGAAATGCTTGAAACTTCGATATTTTGAAATTTAAGCACGCTAATCATACCCAAAATTGATGCTAACAACAATTTCTTGAAAAGAAGTAACATTGGGCGTGATGCCGCCCACATATATCTATATAAGTTTATCTCAATATATCTAAAGGAACGTTCTATCGAATATGTTTGAAATAGATGTAAAACCACCCCTGTTTACCACGTAGCGGTGTTTTCGTAAAGTTGAAAAACTATATTGAATACTTGCGCCGGGTATTTAGTGTTCGGCTCCGCCCGAACTTAAAGCTCAAACAGTCAACGACGTAACGTAGACGTAGGTTGATGCAGACACGATCAATCTTATGGGATTCGCATGTTAACGAAAACTAACCACCGCATGGCGGGGACGTTGCCGTGGCTTCTCTCTCTCTATCAACAGTAAATTTGATATGCTGCTACGTACGTCAACCTACGTTTACGCTACGTCGTTGACTAACTCAGCTCTTAGACTTTTTTACTTGTAGGTATACATAAATCTGTGTGACTTAAAAACTCCCGCGATTGCGCATACAGCTCGTAGGGCAAATTGAATAAAATGCATACATATTTCTTAATTCGCATTTTCCATTTGCTGATTTCCTTCCCTGCCATCTGTACGCCAAACTCTGTCTGCACAGGTTAACGCCACCGGGCACCATACTTATGTACATACATACATATGTATGGAGTTCCGCCTTTGCTTCTTTTGCCCTTTGCATCACCCCGCCCAATCGAAAGTGGTATTTGGGAAAATAAGCAATTTGCCAACGGCTACGCAGCAAATGGCTAAACCCACGCTAAATCAAACTAAAATAATTTCTGTTTATGTATTTATAACAAGATGTTTCATTAATTTGCTCATTTGTTCCCGCTAATTCAGTATTCGATGTATGTAGATATGTACATATGTACCTACTACGTAGTTATACGTTCAAAGTGAACTTATAATTACAAGCTATAATATTGAAAATTAATTAAGCTGATCCAGTTTACTGCTTCCACGTCTTGCACTCAAAAATATATGTTGTTGAACGCTTGATATATTATAATGTTTGGATACACTTTATCAGGGGCGGATATACATAGAATATAATTTCGGGGCTCCGAATGAAAAAAATTATATACAAAACCTAATGAATAAATTGAGTGGTATAATTTTCGCCAAACAAAATAAGATTGTAAAATGAGAAAAAAATGTTGTATAGAGAATTAAATGAAAATGTACGTTTTAGAAGATTTCATCATAAAATCAATAGGTTTAATAAGGAGAACTAGTGAACCCGCACGACGCATATATTAATCAGAGCTATAAGCGATGAAAGTGCCATATTTCGTCTAAATCCATGCAGCCGTTTCCGAGTAAAGAGCGGTCGGTTATAGTTGGAAGATAGTCGGTTTTTAATATTATAAAATTTTAAATCACCCGATAAAAAGTTTCCAAAATCAAAAACTAAAAAGTTATCGCACATCTCAAAGTCAATGTCTTTGCTTTGACCTCTCATATTTCATAAATAAACATGCAGGTTCTGCAATTTACTTCCCAGTGAATTTAAACAATGCTCCATATGAGTTTGAAGCGAATTTAGTTGAAATTCACTTAGAAGTGGATCGCGGAACCTGCTTGAAAGCCTTTTGAAAGAAATTGATATCCATCTTTTAAAAATTCATTTAACTTGTTAAATAATTTGAATGCAACTTTTAAAATGCGTAAAAGTTTTAGTTTAAGTTTTTTAATAAAATCAATTGGTTGTGGCTCATGATTGTCTTGATTAATAGCACTGCGGATTTGGCAATAGCATCTTTCATCTAAGGAAACACACTTACTGGGCAATGTTTATTGTAACATTCATATCTCACGTACAATGCAAGAACCATATTTTTTTCTTTGAATCGATATACTTTAAGCGTTGTTGACGCTATTTCCATTTGAATTAGCATCATTTGCTTTGTTTCCATTTTTCCAAATTTGGTTGACTCTGCAAAGGTAATAATATCAATTGCCTTTATTTCGCATCACTATGGAAAATACGTTATTGACGTTATTTCCGTTGATCTTATTACCTGTCGCCTTTTCAGCCCCTTTACGATTTTCAAAAGTGACACCCATATTTTAATATTTCATTTAAATTTTTAAATAATTTGTATTTCAAACTTAGCGATAGAACGATATGAGTACCGGTTACAGAATATCGATACTCTTCATGAGTACTTAGTAGTATCGAGAACTCCATAATTTTTAACAAGTACCGAGTAAATATCGCGAATACTAAAAAGTATCGAGGAGCTATAACCTTTTCTAAGTAAAAACTGTTTTAAGCATTACTCAAAAAATTTCGATCTTTCAACTACACTGCAAAATTTAAAAAAATTAAGCAATAAATATTGGGTTCGAAAATTATCTTCTATGTATATCTAATACGAATGTCGTGTACTAAATGAATATAGCGCTTATTTACTTCAATACTGTCATAACTCAAAAAACCCGAAACTCGAGAAAAACTGAATTAAAGTTGTGAATTTATTACATATACTGCCATAATAAAAATTAATATACATATATTTTGTTCTAGAAAGCTACTGGTAATTGGTACAGCTTTGCAATTTTTGCACAACATAGAACTACATTTCATTTTACAAGAATTTCGTTCTTAAAAACGTTCAATATGTTATGTTTATTGCTATAACATATATTTTATGCATGTAGAAGTAAACATATTGCAAGCTTATTTCAAAAACTCTTTAGAAATCCTTGTTAGATCAGATTTCAGCAGTATCTATTCAACTTACGAATAGGAAGAGGTCATAAAAGCAAGAAATCTGATTTTTTTTTTTACTTTTAACGTTTGCCTTAAAACTACTTGGAAGTACGAGTATTATCGATACTTTTTTGCAAGTATGAGTACTAGTATCGATACGGACAATGGACAAGTTCCCAAAATTTTATTAAAAAGTAATGCTTTCAAATTCCGAGTTACGTTTTTCAAAATTCAAATTGCGGATTCAATATGGCCCACTTCTGCCAAAATGCGCACAAATAAGCCGTAAATTTTCTAATGTGTTAATATTAATTATTATCAGGCATGGGCAGAGAGTTAGCAGGTGCTAAAAGAGCGTAAGCGTTGCGTGTACGTATACAAGCGAGAGCGCATCGATGAGAACACGACAGCATGCAAAATGAATTAGGTACACTAACACATGCTCACTTTTAGCTCACGCTTGTTTGTGGTAGTGCCCACCTCTGATTATTATCAATTCCATATCAGAGGGAGAACAGCAAAATGCGTAGAAGAGGCGCTTGCAATGCCAAGTTAGTTACCGATATCGCCAAGGAATTGGATTTTGACATTGTCCTTCCTCAAAGAGCGAATAGACAAAGTTTTCGGGCTAATTATCGTGCATCTAGCGCTGAAGATTTTTATCGAAAGGCAATATTTATACCGCTATTGGATAATATTTTGCTCGATCTACGAGAAAGATTACCGAAGAGACATTCAATATTTTTGATTTTAACTTATTACTTCCATCTTAAATTGGGGAACATAATACGCCAGATGAAAAAGATAATGTTTTCGATCGCGTAAAATCTCTTGGGAAACGATACGAAATGTTCATAGAAAAAGACGCTATCAATTTGGAGTATATAGTGTGGTCAGAGCGATGGACAAATAAGGTAAGCGCAAAGCCATTCCCGAAATCAGTAGCAGAAAATCTTGACAAATTCGAGGAATATGGTTTTCCATTGGTAAACAAACTTCTCCGTATTCTGGTCACACTTCCAGCTACTTCCGAAAGAAGTTATTCAACTCTTCGCCGGTTAAAAACATGGTTGCATAGTACCATGAATGAAGAAAGACTGATAGGTCCAGCACTTTTACACGTACACTTAGGTATTGAAATTGACACTGAAAGGATAATAGAAAGATTCGAAAAAGGAAATCGCAAAACTGAGTTTGCAATTTAAAAAATACGTCCTTTTTGTGACAAACATTGGAAGCAATAAATAAGTATTTATGTGGATGTATGTGTATATTGCTTTAATAAACCCAATGTAGTTTAACTTTTTATCTTGTATTTTTTTTTTACAAAATGGTATAATGTGTCACTAGACACAAAAAAGGCGCGCTAGTGTTTCGACGGCGAGAAACGATGCGTAAAAAAATTTACGAAAAAAGACGCTTAAGAAAAACTTCGGCGAAAAAGACGCGTAACCTAGTTTAGGGCGCATAAAGACATTTAAACACAGATTTATTTCTAGTCAAGGACTGCCACTTCAGCATCATTCCCCAAAACCTCTTTGGGGACTTTACATACTGTTACACCCGCAAACATAGTTCACCGCGAAACAAATTTTCGCGTCCTTCTTCGCCGTCAACTATGTTAAGAGTCTTTCTTTTGAAGTTTTTTTATGCGTATTTTTTCGTGGCCATCACATGAAAAATAAATGAGGGTTCAAGCAGGTTGGATGCTTGTAGGTCACATAGCTCGAACTTTGGTTCATCACTCCCCGGTGAATCAAGTTAGATGCCTGTTATTTAACGTTATTGACATGTTTTTTCCTTGACTTAGTATTTTTTCAGAGCTTTTCTAGGAATACAATTTTAAAAATATCATTTTAAAGGGAAAACTTTAAAATAAGGTTAAAAAGTATTTATTTTTATTTAAATTTGAAGACTTTGCCCGATTTTTCGTATCGAAACCAATTTTGGCGGGAAGGGGGCTACCGTTGGCAAATAATGTCTCATATGTACTTATATACAAACATAAATGGGGTCAAGTCAGCAACCATTTGTAGTTACAAATGAGCCCTTAAGAGTACTAGCTCTGACTGTTTACCCTAATATTTAGCTCATTTAAGAGTCCGAAATGACATACATATGAGGCCAGTAAGTGTCATACATATACATACTTAACAGCCTTAAAAAGAGTTTGTAATAATTCATAAATTACGCTGAAACATTCATAGGGCTTAAAAGAGACCAAAATCAGCCATATATGAGCCAAATAAAAGTCCAATGTTATTTATATTGAGGCTTTTTAAATAATTCAAATTAACCTCACATAATCCGAACTTCGGTAGAGGGGAAGCACCTTAATTTCGGACGCCTAAGTGACTCATTTGTGACTCTAAGGCCCAGGCCACGCAATGATCGGCTGAGCAGCGAGCGGCGCCGCCCAACCATTCAGAAATGCCTCTCATTGCGTGGCCATTTCAATAGTATTTCATATGTTTTAATTTTACCCCGCTCACCACTCTGCCGCTTTGACACTCAGCCTAAATGTTTGCTGTATAAAAAAATAATACATGCACATGAAAACTTAAAATATTTTTAGCACGCATATTTTCATATATTTTTTTTACGATCCATGTAAAAATAATTTTGTGAAGTAAAAAATTTTAATTTCTCACGATCACGAAGGTTGCCAAAAAATTCTCCAGTTTAAGCAAGTAAGCAATTGCATTTAAAAAAAACGCATAAAATTTGCAAAATCTCATCGGTTCTTTATTTGAAACGTTAGATTGGTCCATGACATTTACTTTTTGAAGATAATTTCATTTAAATGTTGACCGCGGCTGCGTCTTAGGTGGTCCATTCGGAAAGTCCAATTTTGGGCAACTTTTTCGAGCATTTCGGCCGGAATAGCCCGAATTTCTTCGGAAATGTTGTCTTCCAAAGCTGGAATAGTTGCTGGCTTATTTCTGTAGACTTTAGACTTGACGTAGCCCCACAAAAAAATAGTCTAAAGGCGTCAAATCGCATGATCTTGGTGGCCAACTTACCGGTCCATTTCTTGAGATGAATTGTTCTCCGAAGTTTTCCCTCAAAATGGCCATAGAATCGCGAGCTGTGTGGCATGTAGCGCCATCTTGTTCACTGAGGGAAAAAAATATTAAAATCAAATAGAAACGTAATTGACCTTACAATAAACGTCAGCGAAAGTACTGTATATTGGTAAATATTCAATTCAATTACGCGCATATTAAAATGACCGCGTTCGTACTGAAAAAGCATCCGTGAAGTGAATAATCAAGACAAAAACTAAAAAAAAATTGAATTTGCATGTTGCCTGCAGTGGAATTCGAACCCGACCATCTCCGGATATCAACAATTTGTAGCAAGCATCTTTGCGCACTCAGCTACACCCAGGCATATAAATTTGCTTTCAAATGTTGAATATCCATCAACACCACATCACGCGATTTTTACGGATAAACATGTATGTACTATGTATGTATGTGTGTGATGTCACCGCTCTCAGAGCGGCGCTTGGGGTGCGTATGTACACTAACTTATACATACTCAGATGTGAACGGTCAAATACGTGCGTAATAAATTTTGTATGAAAATATTATTTTTAAATACGAACATTTTTAAACGATAATCAAATATAAAGTATTCATTTTTACTATGCATTATTTCCCTCAGTGTTGAAACCACATGTCAACCAAGTTCAGTTCTTCCATTTTTGGCAACAAAAAGTTTGTTAGCATCGAACGATAGCGATCGCCATTCACCGTAACGTTGCGTCCAACAGCATCTTTGAAAAAATACGGTCCAATGATTCCACCAGCGTACAAACCACACCAAACAGTGCATTTTTCGGGATGCATGGGCAGTTCTTGAACGGCTTCTGGTTGCTCTTCACTCCAAATGCGGCAATTTTGCTTATTTACGAAGCCATTCAACCAGAAATGAGCCTCATCGCTGAACAAAATTTGTCGATAAAAAAGCGGATTTTCTGCCAACTTTTCTAGGGCCCATTCACTGAAAATTCGACGTTGTGGCAGATCGTTCGGCTTCAGTTCTTGCACGAGCTGTATTTTATACGGTTTTACACCAAGATCTTTGCGTAAAATCTTCCATGTGGTCGAATAACACAAACCCAATTGCTGCGAACGGCGACGAATCGACATTTCACGGTCTTCAGCAACACTCTCAGAAACAGACGCAATATTCTCTTCTGTACGCACTGTACGCATTCGTGTGGTTGGTTTAATGTCCAATAAAGTAAACTGAGTGCGAAACTTGGTCACAATCGCATTAATTGTTTGCTCACTTGGTCGATTATGTAGACCATAAATCGGACGTAAAGCGCGAAACACATTTCGAACCGAACACTGATTTTGGTAATAAAATTCAATGATTTGCAAGCGTTGCTCGTTAGTAAGTCTATTCATGATGAAATTTCAAAGCATACTGAGCATCTTTCTCTTTGACACCATGTCTGAAATCCCACGTGATCTGTCAAATACTAATGCATGAAAATCCTAACCTCAAAAAAATCACCCGTTATTTAGGTTGAGGTTTTCAGGTTTCCTGGGTATTGAAACTTTTTTCCGTAATAATAAAATCGACACACACCATCTTTTTGTCGACCTCAAAGCCGCTTTCAGAACGAAAAGGAGTTGCATTTATGCCGCAATTTTTTGAATTTCGCAGAAACTCTCCAACGCATGTCGCGATGCTGCCAACAGAGGAAGAAGAAGGCCTCCTCTGCGTTGGAAATACCAGGTGGAAAAGGGATTGGCTTTTCTTGGCTTTTCCAATTAGAGCCAGTTGGCAAAGAAGAGAGACGACTGACGTGCTTTGTTGATCTCGGCCCAAATCGTTTAGGCAGTTACAGCCCCAAACATGAAGAATAATATTTTATAAATAACGAACACTTTAAAGTTGCACTTAAAAAATTATATCCAGGATTCTTTTGAAAAGTAGTTAGCGTTTTTATTTAAAAATTACTATATTTTTATTAAATAATTACTAAATTTCAATTTTTCCAATGGCACCATTATCATCAGTATATATTAGGAACTTTAATCCCAGGATCCCGCAATCTCGCGATCCCGGCCTTTTTAAGGTCACGAAAATCCCGGGATTACTTGCCAATTTGCACTGATAGCAATAATAGAAACTCCTTTTCTTGAACAGTATTGGCTACATTTCTTTTTTTATTTATCTACTAATTAATATTTTTTTATAAATGTCTAGCTCATTATACATACACATAACACCGCGCGATAGTAAACTTTTAACACAAATATCAATATATTCGCGAAACCATGGGCCAAATATAGTAAAATTGCGTTTTTAGTTTTTCACTCTTACGTCAGTAGTTGTAGTTCAAAAATGATTTAAAAAATTCAGAGAAATGCGCTTAGAGAAGAACTATCAAATTAATGAGGAAATCCTGTAGAGTTTAAACAGATTAAAGTTTCTGGTGCAGAAGGGCTGGGAAGTATTGAAAATGTCCTTTTAAAATTTTATCCTTGAAATTTCGCAATATTTTTTTTGGAAAAAATTATATGTTAAGGACTTATATAAACTCGATAACATCCTCGAATTTCGTTCTTCTAACTTTATCAGCTCAATCATTACGTATTCGTCCTTGTGAACCCAAAAAGTTTTAATTTTGTAAATTCTAAAGAAATTTCCTTTTGCATTTGGTACCCATAATTTTATTCTACATTGCATTGAATTTTTTAAATAATTTTTGGAATTAATCATTCTTTGAAATTACAAAGTCCTTTAAAATAAATCCTGATGTCAGAGAGAAAAAATAAAAACGCCACTTTAAATAAAAAAGTAGGTTTCAAACCCATTTATTTATTATTTATTTCATGGTAGGAGAGCTTCTCAAACAATATAGAACCAATTTTTTCGATTTAAGTTGTTGAAAAGTAATGAATATCTAAATCCTGGGACTAATCCCGGAATCCCGGGATTGTGATAACGGCATCCCGAAAATCCCGGGATCGGAAAAAGCTGAAAAATTAACATCCCTAGTATATATGTACACATATGTGTGTATATGTATTTAAACAAGAATAAACAATAATTAGGCGCAACTTCACAAAGTTGTAGTTGCCCTTCTATACCCTATTCGCAAGTCAATAAAAAAACCTTTTTTTTTGTGAAACTAATAGGAAGCCTTTGTATGCACAATAAAGACTGAGAGTATTTTTTTAATCTCCATCTTATAAAGGGGAGATAAAATCTTTTAGCCTTAAATTTCATTCCAATGTGGATGCGGCAAAGCAGTATAAATAAGTACGTAGGTTTGTATTTGTATTAGATTTTATGCGTACAAATATTATTGATATCGGGTAATGAATGACAGCTGCCATTGTGATAGTTGGTTATGCCAAAACAAAAGTTATGACAACTTTTACTTAATCTAATATTTATGAGTTTTTGAAACAAATTGAAAACGTAACAGAGGGCGAAAACCATGTTATGGCGCAATAGTACCAGTAGGCATTACCACGCATCTTTTTACCTCTCACGGCTGAAATCCATTGTGTAAATATTTTATTGCTTAAAGGGATTTTTTCTACCAAGTAATGCGTCAAAGTAAACCAATATAATTTGCTCTTACCCATAAGGCAAATTTAAGAGAAATTTCTTTAAAATGGTTATGGGTGTGGTAAGGCGTAAGATACAACTAAACCATATCGAAAATGCTCACCCCTAATTGATAATTACACTAATTTGACATTTACTCATACATACATACATAGGTATATATGTTTATACATATTTTTGCATTTATATAGTTAAACAAACCGACTGAAAACGGATGAAAATTAATTAGGGGATTCACAAGATGTCGTAAGCGTCGTAGAGTCTTAACGTAAGTTTCAGGGGATCTGCAGGGTATAATAGGAACTAATTTTATTTTTTCTATCAGTTTAAAAACATTTTGGTGTGGCTACAAACCCCTTAAAGATTGTGGCTTTGGTTTTACGTGGAAAACTTTTACGACTCTAAGACTTTGCGACGTCTTGTGAATCCCCTAAATGTTTTGTGTGTAGGGTTGGGTTGAGCGGAATTGGATACTATTTATTCGGCTTGTCTTTCCTGTAGGATTGAGCCCATAACTAAAGCAGCAATGAAGCAAATATATGTTTTAGGTATTTTTTATTTTCCACAAAATGGTGTGGCAGATTCAGTAAACAAAACCTAGAAATCTATACAACCCCTAAAAGCATAAGCAGACGGCAGCGCTGATCCGGATCAACTCGGGTATTAACTGAAGTTGATCTGGTTTAAGTCCGAGTTAATCCGGATCAACACTGCCGTCTGTTTAAGCTTTAAGTGTTCACTTTTGCATCTTCCAGTGATTTTAAGCATAAGTATATAAAAATATTCCGTCATTTTTTGTTACGTTAAACACTTTGGATATGTTTTGTGTACGTTCATTTCCCTTTAAATTCTTTCTGGGGGTTGTACCTCGAAACGCAGAGTACCTACCCCCGAAACTGTGCTCCACATTCCAAGCAATTTTTTCCACGATTGATCCATAATTTTAATGGTTGGAAATCTTTGTTTTGCAATTATGCTTTCCGGGGTGCTCTCGACATAACCAATAAATATCGAATTTTTTAATAGAAGTGTACTTGTGGTGTAGTGGTTAGCAGTGTGCGTGCTACCATTCCGCTGAGATTCGGTTTAAGCCCAGTTCAACCGACCATCATAAATAAAACCAAAAGAGGTTGCTTTCTAATAGCGATCACCCCTCGACAGGCAGTGGAAAATCTCCGAGTGTATTTCTTCTATGAAAAACAGCTAACAGCGGCGTAATACTGTAGGTCCCCCCTCTTTGTGTGACAACATCAAGGTAAAGCCTAAAGCAGGGATCACACGATTTGTACATTTGTACACAAAATGCCAAATTTAGATTTGTCCACATTTGCGCATTTGGATAGCAATGTACAATAGATTTGTTTTGCGATCAGACGATTTGGCTGCCAAAGATCCAAATGATTTGGCACGCATTTGCGCACAGCAGTAAAGTGACAAATATTGTCCAAATTCATTCGCACGATTTAACCATTTGGTCATAAATACTTAAACAGTTGATCCGGTGTCAACCATACTTTTGCATTTATGATTTCGTGAGATTTGAAGTGAAATAAACAAAAATAATATATACGCACAGGTACTCAGAATTTTGAATACACCCTCAAAATATGGGCTGAAGGTAAAAAACGCGTTTTCATAGGTTGAAGCATATACTTGCTCGTAACTTTATTTCTATTTGCCCGATGAAAAATACTTACATCTGCCATTTAAGAGAAAACATTTCGTTGTTTACAACCATTTATAAATGGTTAATTTATCTTGAGAATGGGCACCCTATGTATGTATACTAGTTAACAAAATGAAAAAAAATTAAAAATTTAAATTTTGCATATCGATGGCTGAGTGGAAGATCGACCTATCTCGAAGCCAGTTCAAAAACGCCCTGTCTCTGAAAATTTTTCAAGAACGCCCTACTTTAAAGTTTGATTGAAAAACGCCCTATTTCAGAATTTGGTTGAATAACGCCCTATCTCAGAATTCATTTCAAAAACGCCCTATCTCAAACAAAAATACATTTAAAATAAGCTGATATAGGGCGTTTTTGAATCGGCAGCTGAGATAGGCCGTTTTTCAATGAAATTCTGAAGTAGGGCGTTCTTGAAAAGTTTTCTGAGATAGCGCGTTGTTAAAAAATTTTCTGAGATAGGGCGTTTTCGAACTGGTTGCCGAGATGGATCGATCTTCCACTGAGCCATCGATATACTCTGTAAGATTCCTTTCAGTGATCGGACTTCTACCACATTGTTGTAGATCTGCCACCTACCACACAAGGTCTGAAATCTACCACATATTCGCGTTTTTGAGTAGTTTTATTTTTGCTCAACATAATTTTCTTAATTTTAAGAGCAAAAATTGTCCAACACTATTTTAGATTCTACCACACACATTTTTTTTAAGTCCGATCACTGATTCCTTTGCCATTTCTTAAGATAAATTATCAATTTAAACATTGTTGTAAGCACCGAAATGTCTTATCTTGAATCACATACATAAATACGTATTTTTCACCGGGTAAACAGAAAAAAAGTAACGAGCAAGTATACCTGTGCGTCACCCTTTGAAAAACGAGGTTTTTGACCTTAAGCCCAGATTTTGAGGGTGTATTTAAAATTCTGAGTATGCAGATTTTACTGCTTGAATAGACCTACAACAAGTGTGAACATCGAAAAAACTATATACATTTTTTTTTGTCACACAGTGTAAATTAGATCGTCTTTGATAATCTGTATATCGCCATTTAAAGTACAAAACCGCGTATCAACAAAATGCAAAGCTGCCTCTGTGAGGTTGCATAAATTATTGTCTAGATAGTAAAAACACTCATATTTCAAAATGGTTCTCTTTTTTATAAAGCAATCGCATTTCTGGATAGTATATTTCAGGACGAATGGATAAGGATTAAGCCAAGAGTTTGTGTGAGCAAATTCAATTTTTGGCAGCCAATGTCAGTTACGCGATTTTGCAGAATGACGATACGCGGTTTTGTACTTTATACGACGATATGCATGTATATATGTATAGCCAGCAAAAACTGCGGAAAGAGATCCGAAAACTGAAAGAAAGGGGAATAGTAAAGTGCCACGAAGGGTTGTGAAGCGAATACTTTTCCGGTTGGTTTTCTGAATTTTTTCATTCTGAACTTCAAATATGCTTTTTCATAGTTAATTATACTCAGAAATTAATTATACTTTTAATATGTTCGTCTGTCGGCATAAGAACCTGGGACCTCATAAAGGTTACAAATAGTTGCACGCTTCTCTGCACACTCAGCTACTGTCGAATACGTATATGTACATGTTTCAGTTTGAGCAAATATTTTAAAATTATTGTTTTCAAATAACGTGATATTTTTCGGTAGTTTTCGGATACGAATATTATATTAAATAATAAAATTTTACCAAAATTGAAAAATACAAAGGTTCACAAGCACGAAATGGCAATACCGCTCAACAATATTTGTATATTTGTCACTGGCATTTGTCATCAAGTGGCAAATCAGATATTTGGTCATTTGCGTAATTTTTATTTGGCTTATGTAGCAGCATTGCGTTCACACGATTTGGCCACCAGGGTTGTTTTTCATTTGCCACAAGAAGGCAAATATTTGGCTTTTCTGATAAATGACAAATGTAATTTAGCGTTCATATGATTTGTCTATGAATTTGACAAATTTTTAGCCAAATATACAAATCGTGTGATCCCAGCTTAACACTAACATACTTATGTGCAAGCTACGGTGACCATCTGTATTGTACGGGACAGTCCTATTTTTTTTTATAAGCTTTTATTTATCTTGGTCATCCCGCGCAGATCGCGGAAATTTCCAATCAATTGTAAACTGACTTCCAGACAAGTTGGAGACTTGAAATTTTCAACATAGTTCCAATCCCGATGACACTGCAATTTAAAATTTAAATGAATTCTCCATATGGTCCAGGGGTCTTGATTCAA
Source organism: Rhagoletis pomonella (assembly GCF_013731165.1). Lineage (NCBI taxonomy): Eukaryota > Metazoa > Arthropoda > Insecta > Diptera > Tephritidae > Rhagoletis > Rhagoletis pomonella. The sequence continues at coordinate 82,190,477 of NW_023458558.1, read as the reverse complement.
AGGCGGTCAAAAAATAGTAAGATTTATGGCTAACAGAGAGTAATTTGCGAAAGAACGTAAAACCACTATAAAATTGCTAAAGCTGCCGGCGCCCCGCGGCGGTAGTGTAGCAAAGCTATTCCTAGTCTAGATATGAACCTCGTTGTAGGCATCATATCAGGGAGATACAATTAAAAGACTCCAGATGTCGCCCCGTTAGAAGAAGTTAAATATTGCGCCTAAATATATGCCATGCTACAGCGGAAATGGACGACACGCCATTTCTTTAAATAAAATTAACTGCTGCTATATGTACATATGTATGTTTAAACAAAACGTAAGCAAACAACATTTGGCTTGCCAAGTCTTCTGTTCTCTTTCATTGCAAGTAGAATTATTTTAATATCTATTTCAAAATTTTGTACATAAAATAAAATAACACTTTTTAATATTCAACGCTTTTATAAATGAACTAAAAATTATAAAATAAAATAGTGTAAAAAAAATATTTTTTAAAAACAAGCTTTTATTTAACCTGTACAATCAAAGGAATAAAATTAAGTAGTGTAACAAAAGATTTTTTAGCAAGAAAATTTTGTCAAAACTGCACTAAAATGAATAAAATAAAATAAGTTAAGATCTCGTTAAAGTTACTAAAAGCCATTTAGTGAAAGGAGTTATTCAAACTCGAATGAAAATTACTAACAAATTGTACTAATTTACTTCGTTTTTAAAAAAGCTTGTCAGCGAATTCAGCGTACATGCATAATTGGTTAGGTATGTATGTATATGTATGTATGCAGATATTTAAATACCGGTTTGCTATTCGCGCGACAAGCTTTTTTAAAAACGAAGTAAATTAGTACAATTTGTTAATAATTTTCATTAGAGTTTGAATAACTCCTTTCACTAAATTGCTTTTAGTAACTTTAACGAGATCTTAACTTATTTTATTTTATTCATTTTAGTGCAGTTTTGACAAAATTTTCTTGCTAAAAGATCTTTTGTGGCACTACTTAATTTTATTCCTTTGATTGTACAGGTTAAATAAAAGCTTGTTTTTAGAAAATATTTTTTTTACATTATTTTATTTCCAATTGTCCTAGTAATTTATTTATGTCATACGGGACGCCAAAAGTTCTGTATTTCTTGCAATGTCCTGTATTTGTCCCGTATTCGGTATTTTGGCGCCGCGGCAGCCCATACAACTTACATGCCTATGAACTAGTCGTTTGTGATTCGAATGAGCATTATAATTTTGCGAAGAAAATTTGTGAGTAGATATGAATCAAAATTAGACGTTAATGATTATTGATCAAGTTTCTAAAGGAAATTGTCCTTATATTTAGCTTTTCAACGGTTTTTTTCAACGCATTTCACGTTGAATATTCTGTATGGAGCAAAGCATATTGAACAGGTAGCAGCAGTAGAGCAGCTGACTTTACTTTTGTCGAGAATTTCGTCTTTAAATTGTCATTTTTCTATGCATTTTACTCTAAAATTTCAAACTTCCATACAGATTCCAAAACCATCAACAAAATACACATAGCTTGCTGTTTTTTCTCGGGTACTTTTACCTGTCCGTGCCGTCGTGTGGTGGTAATTTTAAATTTTGTGAAGAGAGCAGATATTCATTGGGCAAAATTACGCCTAATTAAACCGATTTTAAGTTCCTGAAGAGGTGGCAACCCTATTAAAGAATATTTTCAAAAAATTCGCTTGGAAGCCTATGAGTAAGTGAACTTTTGTGTCCAATTAAAATGTTACGTATTAAACGCGTACGACTTGATAAATCAGTATTAAATACCCTAAATTTACATGATTTCGAAAAAAAAGTTACTTTACTATTTTATCACACTCTAGATACATGCAAGATCGGGTGTTTATAAAAAAAAAATTTTGACTTGTTATGTGAATGTCTCGATCTTCCGTCATGATAGTCCAAAACTATGAAATTCAGGGTGACTAATACTATTTTTCCACTTCCGATGGCAAACTGGTTGTTTAGAGACTTCGCAACATATTAAAAGATTTCGCTTGGGCAACTCGAAATGTCAGAGGATTCCTTGATAAGAGAGGGTTACTTAAAGATCGGTAGGTGGGATAATTATCTTGGTATTCCAGTAGTTCATACTAACAATTACCTAAAAAATTTTAACTTTATAAAATATACAAAACTTTGCAAAAAATATGTATGTAGATTAGACTTCAACACTCAAGATCTTTTCAATGGTAAAGCATCCCAACTCCAGCCAATCTCAGCTAGTCCAAACACTGAAATGCTGAAAAATATTATCAGCAGTCCATTTTCATTCCATTTTTGGATCAGTATTTAGTAGAGCTCGATTTAAGATTTATGGAACACAGAGAACTGCTGTCCAAGGTACAAAATCTAATTCCAAAAAATGTGCGGAACCACTGATGTTGATGAGACATAAAATATTTATTTACGACCCCAAAAAATATACGTCTGGATCTGTATATGTGGGCAATCTTTGTAAGTCTGGGTTCGTATATATATCTGTGTTCGTATGGAAAAGTTGCTTATGTCGAAAGGCTGGCTTTAGTATAATCCGGCATTTGCAGCATGCGATTGCGAATGACTCACTGGCGCTGAGCCATTGAACAACGTTTGGCAAATAAACGTGCAAGAAATAGTTCCAATACTAGCAAGTCAATATTCTTATTAAGTCTTATTAAAAAATCCTTGTCGTTTAGAGAAAAAAGGGAATGTGCATTAAACTAAAGCCAGCCTTTCGACATAACCTACTTTTCCATACGAATACAGATATGTACATTAGACTGCATCACCAAAAAAAGTTGCGGTTTTTCCGCCGGGATTAGAAAATTTATTATATTTTAAGACGTCCACGAAAATATTCCGCAAAAAATATTAAGATTTAAGCGAGCTGGACCGATTTGAAAATACCTCCAAAAATAGAGTTTTTTATGAATAAAAATAGTTTCTTAAAGAACTTTTTGAAAAAAAGTCCTCTCAGATGACAAAACAGATAAGGCGTAAAGAATCTGCATAAAAATATTTTAAAATCTTTTCAACAGAATCGTAATAATGAGATTTTTGACGCTGTTTCTTTTACTTTTTTTCAAAGATTGATTTACGAACAACTTAAATAACTGGGCCAAAACTATTCTGATTTAGACTTATTGGATCTCGGTAGAAAGGTATTTTCCCACTATTTTTATTTATGTGTAAAAAAACGCCATTCGTGTCCAAACTGTTTTTTTTCAAATACCAACACATCTTAGTTTGACTTTGAATGAAGTTCGTTCATCCTACTTTTCTCTTTAATCCTTTGAAAGAGCTTATTAGCAAAGAAATAAGAAGGGTGATAAAATACCTTTCCAATGATACAAGTCTAAATCGGAAGATTTTAGGTTCAGTTAATCAAGTTTTTCTTATACCAATCTTTGAAAAAAAGATAAAATACAGAATCAAAAATCTCATTATTACGATTTCGTGCAAAATTTTTTTAAATATTTTTATGTAAATTTTTTAAGCTTCAACCGTTTTGTCATGTGGGGGAATTTTTTCAAAAAACATCTTTAAGAAACTATTTTTATTCACAAAAACCTCTATATTTGGAGGTATTTTCAAATCGGTCCAGCTCGCTTAAATATGTATATATTGCATAGGATAACTGATTTTGATTTGTAACAGTATTAACACAGTATACTTTTTTTACATTATCTTCTGAGTTTCAATGTAAACAGTGTTACTCAATATTCACCAGAAGCAGCTTGTGTCACGAACAATTGGTTAATTATGTATATGATTGCACAAATGGCAATGACGCAGCAAGCAGAAAAATTATAAGACAATATTAAAATGTAAGAATATTAAAAGGAAATGAATATGCACAAAAATATCACAACTGCTAACAAACATTGATTAACCCTAGCTCACTAACGTCAGTCCATCCGACTAACATAGTTTATGTTTTGTGGTGTAGTTGCTTAAAAATAAATAATTTTGAAAATGGAATTTAATTATTTAAACCACAACATAACCGCATTACTATTATTTTACTTTGCTAAGAAAATATTAAAATAATAACATATACATATAATATTTTTTGACGATTAATGATTTAAAACTTAAAAAGAATCAATGCTAAATACATGCCAGTCTATTCGACTAATAATTAGTGTTTACGTATTAAAAATATGATAAGTGTTCCAGGGTTAAGAAAGAATTAAAAAAAAAAACATACATACATCCGAATGTATATATGCACCACCATCTTCACACTCATACTAAGTCGAAAAACTCCGTCACCCAGGCTTTTTATTTTCACTTGTCGCCCCTTCTTTAAGAAGTTTTCTGTGGTCGTTGCTCTTAATTGCATTGGCGTTTTTATCCAATAAGTGACTGAGTGCATCGTTCCACGTGGCTGCGCCTTCGTGTCTCCTCTTTCAGCAATTTAGATCAACCTACACATTGGTGGCGCGTGTGCGTGCGTATTAATGCGGAAAATTATGACCAATACAATTGAATATTTTATGGATCTTAAGTTGACAGCTTTGAAGTGAACCCAAAAGCTGCAAAGACAAGAATTGACCAACATGCAAAGGCTGTGGCTGCAACAACAACTCTCTATTAAGCTCACCAACAAGAGGCAGGCATACAGGATTGCTTCTTATAGTCTTTTGAAAAGTGTTGTTGTTTGGCTTTCGGTACAATTTTCAGGTTAGATAAAAATAACCAAAGGTATACTTTTAGCATTATTGTAATTGCGACAATGCGACGGGGCAATTAAACGCATTAGTATGATTGTTAGGAATTTAGTTTACGTTAAAACAATATTAAATTGTCTTCCCTGTATACATGCTACATAGATATGTACGCATGGTGTAATATTAAACGATTTGTACATATGTACAAACGTTATTACATATATCTATTATAATTGCAGCAGACAAAACATTTTTTATAACAAAAAATGTATTAATTGATAAAAGCATATCACAAGCAATATTAAATAATGGCATACATAGCAAGAAGAGTCGAGTCCACCCCCGGACCAGAGACCTCCTTCTGCTAGGAATTCAAAACGAACTCCACTTTGGTTAGGTGCAACACCTACGGATGGAGCAACCTAAGAACGGGTTCATGGATCCCAAGCCTTGCGATAAGATAAGTATACACGACCTCCAAATGGCGCAACCCGCGGGTGCGAACAAGCCCCTCGGATCCACGGAGCTTACATGACTTACAACCAGCATCACCCGTGAGTGTACAAATAACTACTGCGCACCCTGTAGCAGAGCTCTATGTCCGCATTCTACCACTGGGCAGCAATATTCACAGCGGCAAGCACTACAGGACCCGCATCACAACTTCTACAACTCAAATGCAGCGGACTTCAGATCCGATCTTCCGTCCTCATGGGTCGACATGGCATGCTGATAGCTGCAATCCAAGCAACGAAGTTGGACAGCAACTTACCTAGCCTAGCCTTCACTCAACACTACACTGTGCAGTACCGTCGATAACTTGCGCGGGTCAACCGTGAGTTTGCTGTCCACCCAAGGAGGCGTGATGAAAGAGTGGAAATTTCATCCGATGGTCACTCCTCCTTGGATCCGAAGAAATAGACACTGCATCCTTCGACGGAAAAGGCCACACGTTAATTAATCAGAAGGCTGCACAAACTGCTAAAAAATTGAGCCCGGCGCTAGTAACGCACACCACCGCATTTGTCAACAAAGTACAAAGCCACAACCAGGTCCTCAAGTCGCACGCCGGCGGCACCCGGATCAAAGACAAAGAGACGTTGTTGGCAACATAAATACAAGGCAATTGCTTCTGAATTATGCTGCACCCATTTGTCCGCCATGGACTAGTTGGACGCAGTGGATAAAACTCCAGACTTTTCAAAACGCAGCACTTCGGACAGCGACAGGATGCCTTCTGATGTTGCCTGAACATCATTTGCATAGCGAAGTCCAAAAGTTCCCAGTAGGGTATTACCAACGCGAGCACCCGAACAAGCACTTGCTTGAGGCGGAGTGTCAACCCATGATACTAATGTTTTGCGAATGCGAATGTGTACATGGGCAGAGCGCCCAGTTAGCGACCACTAAGCATACAATAGCAGCGTAAAGCATATACATATGTTATATAGGTTGTTCCAATTTAAAGCTTAGTATTATAAAGGCAAAACAACCCTTGTACGCTGCTGCCTGTCGTAGAAAATAGAAATATGTAGATCCAATTAGGCGCCCGGCTGCTTTGCGCTGCTACGCTTGCGGTGGTAATTCTGCAAACTCCCATAAGTGTACCTAATTTTTATGCCTTTCATGAGCATGAAATGGTATTATAACTTTGGTCCGATGTTTGTAAGTACCAGAACAAAAAGAGATAGACCCATGAAAATGTATACTTAAATGATCAGAACGTCGAGCTGAGTTGTTTTAGCCATGTCCGTCTGTCCGTCTGTCCGTCTGTCCGTCTGTCTGTCTGTTTGTATGCAATCTAGTCTCTCAGTTTTCGAGATATCCGGATCAAATTTGGTAAGTGGGTGTATTTTTATAATGTATTAATCATTTGTCGGAACCGGAAGAATCGGACCACTATAACATATAGCTCCCATACAACTGATTGTTCAGATATGAGATTTTTCATTATAACTTCTCCATTTATGCAGCTACGAACATGAAATTTTGCAATTCTGGCACCCATTATCAAGAGAATACTTACAGTGAAAATTACAAAGATCGGGTCACTATAACCTATAGCTCCCATACAACTGATTGTTCAGATATAAAATTTTGCGTTATAACTCCTCCATTTATATAGCTAGGAACATGAAATTCCGCACTGTTTTCAATAATTATCAACAGAAAACTTACAGTGAAAATTATAAAGATCGGGTAACTATAACCTATAGCTCCCATACAACTGATTGTTCAGATATGAGATTTTTCGTTATAATTCCTCCATTTATGTAGCTAGGACCATGAAATTTCGCGCTGTTTTCACTCATTATCAACAGAAGACTTACAGCGAAAATAACAAAGATCGGGTCACTATAACCTGCAGCCCCCATACAACTGATTGTTCAGATATGAGGTCTTTTATCATAACTCCTCCATTTATGCAGCTAGGAACATGAAATTTCGCACCATTTTCACTCATTATTAACAGAATACTTACAGTGAAAATAACAAGGATCGGATGACTACAACATATATCTTCAGATATGGGATTTTACTGTAAAACTCCTTTATTTGGACAGCTAAAACCGATAAATTTCGTAAGATATTTTAAAAATAATAATACAAAGTCTACTGAGAAAATCGTCAAAATCTATGCTGTATAAGTTTTATCTCCTATAGCACTGATTGTTAAGATACCAGTTTTTGCCATATATCTCCTTTATGTACGAAACTAAACCCAATAAATTGTGTTACCGGTTTACATACCGATCACATAGCGGTGAAAATCACTTAGATTGGTGCTATATAAAGTATATCTTCCATACCTCTGATTGTTTAGATGCGATTTTTTATATAAGTATGTAACTCCTCTATCGATGTATGCAGATGTATTCAAAAGTAGTAATCTGTCAAAGTAAAATTTGCAGATGTTCATGAAAGGTATGAAGCCTTCGGCATAGCCGAAGACAGCGCTGCTCTTACTTGGTAATTTTGAGAATCTTATTTATTTCTTGAGAATGAATCCTTGTTAATTATCTCCACATTTCTGGACCCACGATACAAGAATACATTTTTCAGTGATATTGAAATAGATAAAGTCCACTCTAATATTGTTGAATTGCCCCCAAGTCTGTCTAACCACTGGTGCGGACAATAATCCAAATGTTACGTTAGTGGTCGCATGAGGTCAGCACTAAAGAGAGTAGCGATACATGTGTACGCGACAACGTTCTATCCATGAATAAATAAATAAAACGAAATGTGTAATGTCATAAATATTAAAGCTCCTTAGCATAGTTAACTTTAAGAAAGAAAAGCATAACTTTGACTTCAAACTTAGATACAAAAATAAAAAATTACCTCCGCCAAAAAATGTTACGTGAGTGCTCGCATGGTGTCAGGACACATGTGTACAGGCCGATGTATTGGCAGTGACAAATTTACGTATGCGGGGAGTTAGGAAGCTAGAGAGAGCGCTAGCATGCTGCAAGCACTCCAAGACATTTTTTTCAACTTGAAATGGGCTTGACCCTGTGCGCCTAATTAAGGGTTAAATCTCTAGCTCATCAGATAGTTGCTTAAAAATAGCTTGCAAACTTTGTACTGAAATGCGGATGAACAAGAAAGCCAGTTGATATAAATGTGGTAAAAATGCGAGTTTTGCTGATTTTCCAACTCCGTTCTGAAGAACAGTTTTGATTTTACATACTATTAATAAAAATGTAACATGTACACAGTTCAAGATGAGTTAGCTTGGACAACATAGTGTTAGCGTTCAGCAAGCGCAAATCCTTTGTTTTGATAGGTGTTCTTCAGTAAAGTTCATCTAAATGCCCCACCGTAGGTGAGCAAAGTATATATATTCGTATGTTGGATTCATTTCCGAAGTGTGACCCAAGCATTCACCTTCAGTGGGCTCCTGAAGATGAGCAAACTTCCCCAGCTTAATATGCTTTCAAGTATTTATTTACCATGTTTTTATGCTTTCTTCCCAACTCAATTTAAAGGATAGATTTAATACTAAATATGCAAGAAGGATGGCGACTTCTGTTCTATCGTTTGGTTATTCATTCTACCATTGTGGAACTAACTACAGTAAGTTGTATTAAGGAGTACGTCTTCATAGCATTGAGTTTTTTAATGTGGATTTTAAGTATAAAAAAAGCAGGGCATTTTAAATAAATACCCTTTTATTTTCAATTACACTGTGCGACAGCTCAAATCGGTATTGAGCAAGACATATCAAACAGGTAGTAGCATTAGAGCAAAAACCACATTTGCATATATTTTGTAGTTGCTTCTGGTATCTAAATCAAAGCGTGCCATGTGAAATTCAAAAGAAAAAAAAAAATAATAAATAAAAAGTTGAAATTGGAAAAAAATAAAAATTGTTGCAACTTTCTTTCTTAGTAAATTTGTCTGCTTCTCGAAGCATTAAGCCATCCTTTGCAAGGCCCAGTAATCAGCGGTTGGGCTGCTGAGTTGGGCGAGCATTCCAAAGTTGCTATTCAATCGCTTGTTTTGTATGGGAAAAGGTTTCACATTCAAATAGATGTTAACTATTTTGCATTTTTGTGAGAAGAAATTAAAAATATTAGACATTTTCGAGACCAAATAATTTGAAAAAAATCAAATCATCTGCTCTATTGATACTACCTGTTCAATATGCCTTGATATTGAGTAAAACCAAATGCAAGTGACAGTTTTAGTTGTCAATAATAACACGGCAATGGCTTTTTCGAGTTTAGCTCAAATGAGGAAGATATCCTTGATTGAATCCTTGCACACAATTTATTGTTTAATTTGGTTAAGTTCTTGAATTCATTTTTGAAGTTTGTTTTTTATTAGCTCTGCACTAGATGGCGCTGCAGACAATTTTTTTTGAATTTCATTGAGTTTTATTTTTTTCAAATAAATACTAAAATTAGATGTGTATATTAAAAAAAATCAGTCGCGATGTGAAATTTACATTATTTGTTCTACAAATACCAATTTTAAGCATCGCAAACAATATTGTAAGCAGAAATTAATTTACTCATTGTATTTTGTTTTATTCTTTTGAATACTATTTTTTCAAACTTTACATCTTTGTTATTTATTTCGATTATGAAAATCACCGTCGTAATTGTTTTATTACTCTCACTTGAGAGTGTAATTTTGCTATTTGACAGTTCGAAAGGTTTTAGTCTAAAAGTCGCTGGAACAACTATTTTGAGGAATTATTTCCTTTTGTGAGTTTTCGATAACAGCAATTTATCACTTTCTTTGGTATCTATCTATACATAGCATAAAGGAAAGTCGAGACTCTTTGTACGCGGTAATCTCGAAAACTACTGAACGGATTTTGACGAGATTTTCTTCAACATACTTCGTATCGATAGTAGAGTGACCTTTTTCATTTATTTTAATGTCTAAAAAACTATAAGATCCGCACCGTTCGCTGGATTACAAGAGTTGAGGTGTCAAATGAAAGCGATAGGCCTCTAGAAAAGTAAAAATGATATAGTTTTTGGAATAGGGTTGCCACTTGTTGATAAAATTACTATATACAATCACAATAGGCATCTGTTCTGTACCTTCGCAGTCAAACGTTAAGACTTGGCTTCTAGATGTGTAATAATGGATTATTTTTCTGAGTACGGTTGCCACCTAATAAAAGGTAAAAAGATTTTCTCCGTTCGTTGGATTACCAAATGAGATATCAAATGAAAGGGCTTGTCCTTCGCATTTAAAAAACCTTTAATTTTTTTTAGTAGGGTTGCCACCTATTTAAAAACTGCTATCTTCTATACATAGTGTAAAAGAAATTCGAGATTCTTTGAACGCGCTTATCTCAAAAACTACTGAACGGATTTAGAGGAGATTTTTTAGGTATAATCTGTATCGATAGAAATACTATCTTTATAATAATAATATCCCAACGGTTTTTACCCTCCATTACCGCCCATCCGCACGAGGGGCGCAGTCCGCATGACGTACGGAACCAATATTTTAAATTTTTTTGGTGCCGAGCCACGATAGGCAGGAGTTTGCTACAGCTACAGCTACAGAACTAAATTCATCAGCTGATTTTATGTATTTATGTCAA
>NW_023458558.1:82174644-82179330 GCF_013731165.1 Rhagoletis pomonella | reverse complement strand
TTTATAAAAAGCAAGAACAGAATCGGGCCTAGGTGGCTACCCTGAGGGACTCCTGAAGTAACATCAATGACGTCAGAGATAGTATTTTTAAACAATACCCTTTGTGATCTATCATAGAGGTATGAAGAGATCCAACGTAGAAAATTAGGTGGAAGACCAAGAAGATCAAGTTTATAGATGAGCAACGAGTGGCACACTTTGTCAAATGCTTTACTGAAATCAGTATATATAACATCAACAGTTTTGCTCTCACTAAATGCTTTTGAGATATAGGATGTTAATTCAAGTAAATTTGTAGAAGTTGATTTGCCCTTGCAAAATCCATGTTGACTGTATGAAATGCTTGAAGTGATAGAATGCGTCAACCGATTTGTTATAATTGCTTCAAATAATTTAGGAATTGCAGAAAGCTTAGCTATGCCCCGGTAGTTCTCCACTGAAGACCTGCTACCGCTTTTATGTAAGGGGGTTATGAACGATTCCTTCCATACAGTTGGAAAAACGCCCTCTTTAAGAGACAAATTAAATAAGGCTGTTAACGGCTCATAGAGATAATCAGCACAATTTCTAAGAAAACAAGTGGGAATCTGGTCAGGACCATAACTAAAAGACTGCTTTAAGGACTTCTGGTAAACTAAAACATCATCGGGAGATATTATAGGGTTATGTATTGAGTTAATTGGACTTAGTTTAAAAGGATAGTCAAAGTATGCTTGGGAGTTAGTGGAATAATTGGATTTAAAAAACTGAGCGAACATGTTAGAAATTGTTTTATTATCACCAGAGACGGTATTTTGATACTTCATGGCGGAAGGAAACCCCCGTACATTTCGCTTGGAGTTTACGAAATCATAAAATGATTTGGGGTTATATATTATACGTCGTTTGATTTTACACAAGTAATCTTTATAACATTTTTTGTTTAATTCAAAGAACTTGTGACGCAAAAGTGAGTATTTTACATAGTATGAGTGTAAGCCGGTTTTTTTGTGTAATCTAAAATAACGTGACTTTCTGTTTTTCAAGTTTCTCAGTTCTTTAGTGAACCATAACTGTGTTTGTTCTTCAGGAACACACATGCGTTGAGGCACATACTTTTCAAATAATCTATGTACAGTACAATTAAAATGTGCAACGCTTTGCTCAACTTTTTCTTTGTATATAGGCCACGACAATTTAGACAATTCTTTATTCAGTTTTTTAAAGTTGGCTTTCGAAAAATCAAAGCGAATATTTGGTTCGTATGTTTGGACATCGCAATTTTGACCATCGTTTATAATTTCGTAAGATATCTCAATAGCAGGGTGGTAGACATCTTCGGGCAAAACTAGTGGGTCACATTTATTTACAGCCGACTTAGATGCATCATCAACATAAACAAGATCTAACACTTTGCCAAACTTATTGCGAAGTACATTAACTTGATTCAGACAGAGTTCTGCCATCTCCTCTAAAAATACGTTGTTGGACGCGCTAGACGAGAAAGGTACAATATCATTGTCAATGATGTTCCATGATACATTTGGTAAATTAAAGTCACCCAACACAATCAATGAATCAGAGGGTTTAATCATTGAATTAATTGATTTCAGTAAAGATACATGTTGTGAATACACTGATAAGTCAGATCGGGGAGGAATATAGCATAGAGCTAATTAAGTAAACCCCCTTCCAACCTGAACACGAATGCATTTGAATTCTGCAGATTCAATGTGTGGAAGACTAACTTCTTCAGATGGTATTGAAGAGTCTACGGCAAAGAGTACGCCACCGCCGACTCTGTCCTCCCGATCTTTTCTGTAGATATGATAATTATTTGAAAGAATCTCTGAATTAAAAGTGAGAGGTTTGAGCCAAGTTTCAGTCAAAGAAATTATATTATAATTGCATTCAAGGCCATTAAGATATAAATTCGTTAATTTAGTATTTATGCCTCTTACGTTTTGATAATAAATACTTAAAGCAGATTTAGTAATCAGTTTTTTGGTTCTGTATTCTGACGGGGAATATTTGCTAAATTATTATTTTTGTTGGGCCTATACTCAAATTCACGAACGAAAGCTCCGGAGGGCTAAAAAGAACTACTAAGCAGCATGTCAAAATTTTCTAAATTTACGTCTATTTTAAATGAAGAAATATTTCTTTCATATTTAAAATTAAATTTTCTGATACTTAAGTTGACAGTTTTAACTTTGGACGAGATGTAAAACTTTATATCGTCCTCGGAAGTATCCCTCGAAAATCTAGATACAAATATAGACTTCTTTGGGGGAACCACAACCAGTCTCCTAGTATCAGACTCGATTACCGGCGGACGGGGTTGAGTAACTGAGTTACTAATTGAGGGTAGAGTAAGCGTTGGAAGATTAGATGGCGGTGCCACAACTTCAACGGCGGACGGGGAAGATACTGCAGGGTCGTTACTATTAGAAGCAGACTTTGATATATGTTCTTTTGAGGAAGATAACTCCGTTGTCTGTGGACATGGAGAAGAAAGATTAATGAAGTCATTCGGAAGATTGTTCTGACGTGGAACGGTCCTTTAATTAGGTGGACTATGAAGACGCTTACGTTTTGACACATGAATGTCCTTCATAGATTGTACGGTATCTAAGCATTTAAAAGATTTAAATACATTTTCATAATGTTTAAATTTTTCGGTCAGTACCGACAACTCTCTCCCTACCTCAGAAAACCCATTTCTGGTTTGCTTAAACAACTTAAAGAGATCAACTTCGGTTGACCTGCACTTTAAGCAAGACCAGCGAAGACCTTTGCCATCATTAATAGCGTCCAGAATTCTTCCTGTCAAACCAGCACATTTTAGATGGCAAATACCATCACAGAGCCAGCACGATAAGAAGCGTTCAGATTCGCTTTTGATTTGGCAGTTATCAAGATCACACTTCATATTGAAAGATTTAATAACACTTATGTTAATAAAAAGACAAGCAAAATAAGTTTAACACAACACTGATGTATTTAGCTTAAAAATATATGTAGCGAACAGTTTGAGTATCACTGTATTATGACACTTAATAAACGCAGCGCAAACAGCTGTGACAAGAAATACTAAACGAAGTAAACAAAAAGAGCAAAAAGAAATGTGCAAAAATAGAAACGATCTCAGTTAACTACAAAGGAATAACAACAACAATGATAACAACAAATGACTCGGCAAGATTAGATGTAAGCTAGTGAAATTTAATTAAATTTAATAAAAACCACAAAAATCACAAACCTTTCACTTAGCTTCGGTTATTATCACACTAAGATGCTCGTAGGCACTTTTTATAGCAACTTTTACTCAAAATTAGCACAATAAACTTTGCAAAATACAAAGAACAATCAAGGCACAAAATAAGTAGAACTTCACAGCTTGACGTTTGCTTACATATTTAGTACTTTAAATTCCTATAGGGTTGCCAGCTGTCTAAAATATTATAAGCTCCGCACTGTTCGTTGGATTACAAGAAATGAGGTGGCAAATAAAATTGCTCGGCGTTTAGATGTTCAATATTGTATTACTTTTTGAGTAGGGTTGCCGCTTTTTAAAAATTATAAGATCTTCATCGTTTGTTGGACTAAAAACTGAGTACCAAGTGAAAGATATGGTCTCTGCATGTGAAATAAGTTTTTATTTTTTGTTTCAGTGGGGTTGCCACATATTTAAAAATTATGTATGTATAATACGCGAGGACATTTTTTGTTAATGACTTTAGATTTGCACAGCTCATTCAATTTAAAAAAATGGGGTGTCAAATGAACAGACTTGGCCTTCAGATTTGCAGTAAGGTTTTATTTTTCGAAGGGGGTTGCAACTAGGGTTGCCAACATTTTCTAAGAACTTTATAGAACTTTTTCAAAAAAATTTTAAGAAATATAGTGCACTTCAAGTATACATATATTGTAACGAAAAAGTAAAAATGCTTTTTAAGTGTACATCTTTTTTCTTTCTTATGCATTTCCTCTATAAAAGATATATTTCTTTGAAAGCTTCATACCTTTTATCGCAATCAATACTTAAATTAATATAAATCAAAAGTTCATTTTTTATTGGTGAGATGTCGCTTTATTTCTCTCATCTCACCATTTCACAATCTTAATATAAAAAACTCTTTCTGTAAATGCCGAAGTTGCAGGAATAGAGAGCATAAGCGAAATAATTTTAAGTAAATTAGGTAAATCTTTCTAAGTATTTTTAAAAATGTTTTGCCATTTTTGATCTGTGGACCCTTTGTTTTAAAGTATTTTTTTTTTAATATTGTTATTTCAGTATAAATGTTATCCATTTGAAAACACTCCTTTCTAGCAAATTACTGAAATATATTTATATTTATAACTGAAGAAATATAGTATTTTTGCATACTATATATTTTTCCAACAGTATATAGTACACAGACCTAAAAAATAGTACAATACTATATATTATAGTACGGTTGGCAACCCTAGTTGCAACCTGTCCGAAAAATTAAAAAAAAATGTGGGCTGTTCGTTAGATTACAAGAAATTAAAGGGCTTGGCCTCCACATGCGCAGTTCTGGATTATTATTTAAGTAGGGTTTAGTTGTCAATCACACCTTATTTAATATATGCACATTCAAGCTTCGCCACGCGCATACGAGGCCGGCTAGTTTTCATTAAAAAATGGTTGATTGTGAAAGAAAATATCAACATTATTTTTGG